>NC_056734.1:407733581-407941081 GCF_019279795.1 Protopterus annectens | reverse complement strand
CTTTATTGCTGGGCCAGGGCACGGGCATCACATATTAATTATTTGGCAGTGATGGGATATCCACACCACATATTAATTGGTTGGAAAATACTAATTGGCTTGTAGTGGTGTGGGTAGAGTGAATTCCTATAGCTTGTGTACAGTCAGCTCTGACTGTGTTTTGTACTCTAAATCAACCATGCAGTGAATACTCAGAGTTCAGATCACACTTGTTGTATTTCTTTTGTTAGCTTTGTTAATCAGGGTGAGCAAGCAGCATGTCAGCAGAGGAGTATGGAAAGCTGACAGGGAGCCAGCTGGTGGAGATGTGCCAGGCTAGGGGACTGTTGCATGGAAACCTGACTAAGGCAGACCTGATTGCAGTCTTGGTTACAGCTGCATCAGAAAACAGCAACCAGGAGGACAATCAGACTGGCAGTGGAGATATAATACCCTCAGAGAATGGACAGCTCAACCTTTCTGCAGAGGACTTAAAAATCCATCTGGAGCTAAAGAGACTTGAGTTGGAGGCCAGGTGTTTAGAGATAGATGCAGCTGGGAGACTGAGGAATCTACAGGCTGAAAAGAATGAGAAACTGCTATGCCTGGAAGCTGAGGAAAAGGAGCGGCAGAGGAAGCATGAGAGGGAAATGCTGACTCTCACCAGAGTCATGGATGTAATGTGGAAGGGAGTAACTGGACCCTAAAAGCACAAAAGGTCAGTAAATTTCTTCCACAGTTTAAAGGGGGGGATAATTTTGATAGTTTCATTCATATGTTTGAGAGGGTATGCAAACAGTATGGTGTTGACCAAAGGCTGTGGGTACGGTTACTGACCCCCTTACTCCATGGTAAAGCTGCAACTGTTTTGTCAAAAATGTCTGACATTGCATGTTCTGTTTACACTGCTGTTAAAAATCACTTTTTAGAGTTATTTAAGCTAACACCTGAAATGTATAGGAAAAGGTTTGTGAGCATAGAAGCAAGGCAGATGAAAGTGTTTGTGAATATGTTGCTGAACGGAGCACTTATTTCCATAGCTGGTTGAGTGGATGTTAGGTCACCGCTTTTGAAGGGCTGGCAGACCTTTTGGTGAGGAAACAAGCCCTTAGCACTTTGCCTGAGGACATGAGGATCTGGTTAGCTGATAGACATTATGACACTTCAGATGAGTTGAGGAAGAAGGGAGACCTATACCTGGCAAGCAGGGCATCCCTGCACAAGAAAGGGACCCACAGTACTGCTCATGCGTCCAAAGGAACCCATGGTGGATAGCACAGACTGCCCAACAGAATCTGCCAGTGGCAGAGGAAGCCACTAGTCCATGTACATATCCAGGAGCTAGGGTTAAATGTTTTGAATGCAACCAGTGGGGCCATGTGGCATACAGGTGTCCCCAGAGGCAAGATGGGGAACAAAAGGTGAGGGAGCCAGTAAGTGGGAAAGACAAAATGCCAATAGTAGGTTGCCTTGGGACAACAAGGGTACCAAACTACCACCAGAGGTTATATCCTATTGTAGTAAATGGCAAAGAGGGCTTTGCCAAGAGAGAGACACAGCCTCTGATATAACCATTGTAAAGCCTGTAATGATTACAGAGGAGCATTATTTGCCTGGGCAGTCTACTCCAGTCAGGGTTTTAGGAGGGATCCCATTCCAAATACCATTGGCTTGGTTCTCCTTGACTGGGAGGGTGGAAAAGCCAGCAAGTAGGTGTATTTGAGGATATACCTGCAGATGTCCTGATAGGGAATGATTTTGATAGTGAGGTATGTTGTGCTTGTGCAATTAAACCCAGTCAGGCTTGGAGACAAGCAGGTAGGTCTGGTAGCCTAGGTGAGACCCAGACAGACTGCATACTTGCAGCCAGGACTGGTGAGGTGGTTACTTCAGCGAGGGAGCTGCCCTGTAACAATGAGACTGAAGGTGAGCCACAACTTCTTGGGGGTACTGATGGTCCCTTGGACAGAGTGACTGCAAAGGTAGAGGCGAGTAGTAGGACCCAGGCTGACAGTGAGGCACCACTCTCAGAGGATGCCAGACTTCCTGTGGAAGGGGAGCTTTGAAGGGTTACAAGGAGAAAGTTGAGACAGGCTCAGCTCTCAGACCCTACATTGCAAGACCTGAGGCAGGTAGCTAGGGAGGCACCTGATTCTCAAGGAAAGAGGGAATTTGTATACTGGGCAAAGAGTTACTGTACAGAGACTGGACCCCTGAGGGAGGGCTAGAAGGTGAGAGAGTACAGCAGTTAGACTAGACCCTACCATCTGGCGCTTCTAGCCATAGCTCATGATATTCTTTTTGCAAGTCATATGGGCACAAAACATACAAAGAGGCATATTATGCAGAACTTTTATTGACCTGGAAATTCCAGAGATGTAACAGGGTACTGCAGGACCTGTGAGCAGTGCCAAAAGGTAGGCAAGGCAGGAGACAAGGTGAGAGCTCCTTTGATGCCATTGCCTGTGATTGAGGAGCCATTTCAGAGGGTAGCTATGGATATTGTGGGTCCTCTGAGTACCCCAAGTTCCACGGGGAAAAAGTATATTCTAGTGGTAGTGGATTATGCTACACGATACCCTGTGGCAGTGGCATTGTCCTTCATTGAGGCAGAGAAGGTGGCAAATGCATTATTAGAGATTTTCAGCAGGGTAGGTTTCCCAAAAGAAATACTGACTAACAGAGGTTCCAATTTCATGTCAGACCTGCTGGCTTGTCAGTGGAAGTCCTGTGGGGTGAAGTACATGAAGACCACCCTCTACCATCCCCAGACTAACGGTCTTGTTGAGAGGTTAAACTCTACAATCAAGTCCATGCTACGGGCATTTGCATAGCAGTTTAAGAGGGAGTGGGACAAATATTTGGCCCATCTGCTGTTTGCTTACAGAGAGGTTCCCCAAGAATCCACAGGTTTTTCACCCCTTGAGTTGCTGTATGGGCAAAGGGTAAGGTGACCTCTAGATTTAATTCTAGATGAGTGGGAAGGTGAGTGCGAGTCTCACAGGGAGTCTGTTGTGGCATACATCCTAAACCTCAGAACAAGGCTAAGGGAACTCATGGGCTTGGCCCAGGAGAACCTGGCAGAAGCCCAACAACAGAAAAAGGTGTGGTATGACAGGAATGCTAGAGCTAGAGAGTATGCTATAGGGCAGCAGGTAATGGGTCTCATTACTGTGATACACAACAAGCTGCAATCAGCTTGGGAGGGACCCTACAAGGTGATAACAAAGGTAAGTGATGTTAACTACATGATGGAACTGCTAGGCAGAAGACAGGTGCAAAAATTGTACCATGTTAACATGATGAAACCTTACCATAATAGGGAGGCCCTTGTGCTGAGCATTTGCAGTGGATTGCAGGAGGAGTCTGAGGGAGATCTGGTGACTGATCTCCTCAGTGAGGCTCGAGCTGACAATGCAGTGGCAGGGGTAGCAATGTCCCAGCAGCTATCTCCTACCCAGGTTTGAGAAGTCCAAGCAGTGTTGCAGGAATTTGGGGGCATGTTCACTGGGAAACCAGGGTGCACCCACTTGGGGCAGCACCAGGTAAATACAGGACCCCAAAGGCCTATTAGGCAGTCCCCTTATAGAGTGCCTGAGAGAGTCAAACAGACTCTGAGGGAGGAGGTACAGGAGATGTTGGAACTAGGGGTGATTCAAGAGTCCAACAGTCCCTGGGCCTCCCCAGTGGTGCTGGTGCCAAAGAAGGATGACAGCACCAGGTTCTGTGTGGACTACAGGAAATTAAATAGTCACACATAGTCAGATGCTTACCCCATGCCTAGGACAGATGAGGTCCTAGAGCAGCTGGGTGGGGATAAGTATCTTACAACTATCAATCTTACCCAGGGTTACTGGCAGGTGCCCTTGACTCCCAGTGCTAGAAAGAAGTCAGCCTTTGTGACTCCATTTGGCTTGTATGAGTTCACAAAGCTGCCCTTTGGGATAAAGAATGCCCCAGCAACTTTCCAGAGGCTGGTAGATTATATCCTAGCAGGAGAAGGAGGATTTGCCCTTGCTTACCTAGATGATATTGCCATCTACAGCCATTCCTGGCAAGAGCACATTCAACATGTCAAGGAAGTGCTGGGCAGACTAGAGAGGGCAGGGTTGACCATTAAGCCAAGCAAATGTCAGGTTGGTATGGAAGAGGTCTCCTACATAGGATATAAAGTGGGAAGTGGTAAGATAAGGCCAGAACCTGACAAAGTGGAAGCCATTCAGGCATGGCCTGCACCTGTTACTAAAAAGCAGGTGAGGGCAGTTTTAGGTACAGCAGGGTACTACAGAAAGTTCATCCCCAGCTATAGTACCATAGCTGCTACCCTCACAGACCTGACAAGGAGGAATAGGCCAGATAAGGTAGTGTGGACCCCATCATGTGGACAGGCATTCCAGAAGCTTAAAGAAGCTTTGGGAGGACACCCTGTGTTAGCTGTCCAGATTACAGAAAAATATTGTTGTGCAGGTGGATGCTTCGAACTATGGGGTTGGGGCTGTACTTAGCCAGATGTCTTCATAGGGTGAAGAGCACCCAGTGGTTTATCTCAGTTGTAGGCTCCAACCCAGGGAGGAATGCTATGCAGCTGTAGAATAGGAATGTCTAGCCATAGTGTGGGCACTGCAGAAACATCAGCCTTATCTGTATGGAAGGAAATTCACTGTTATGACAGATCACAACCTCCTAACATGGTTAAAGAGAGCCAGCCAGCAAACTGCCAAGTTGCTAAGATGGAGCCTGGGGTTGCAAGCATAAGATATGTCTGTGCAGCACCGCAGTGGGATTAGTAATGCCAATGCAGATGGGCTCTCAAGACAGGGAATGGGGTAAGGTACACTCAGATAGACCTAACTCCCTCAAACAGCATTTCTTAAGGGTCACTTGAAAAACTAGCTTGAGTTCTCTGGGGGGGGGGATATATGTGAAGACTGGGTGAAGATAGATGAAGGTTGTCAGCCTAACCAGATAGAAGTTTGGAGATAATTCTGTCATCTGTAAATATTAATGTAAACCACAGGCTTGTTGTGTTAAATGGTAAAAATAGTGTTATATGTGGAACTGGAAAAGATCAAGTAAAGCATGTTGTGACCCTTTGATGTTAAAACTCTGAGCCAGTAAGTCTAGAGTGAGGCATCCTGCCTATTGTTTTAAGGCCAGAGTTAATGGCCAGAATTTGCATGCATAAATGTCCTTTATTGCTCTGGTTTCTGCCCAGTGGTGAAGAATGTAAATGTAGTTTCCCTTAGCCTTGGAACCCAAGGAAGTGTGAAGAATTATGTATTGTGAACCAGGAATGTAATTTTAAAAACAGAGGAAATCAGAGAGCATTAAGCATTTTTGTCTTGACCATCCAACTCACCAGCACTGTCTTGCTCTATATGTAAGTTTATCTTAGACTTGTGTTTTCTCTTAGAAATAGCTAGAAACTAGAAAGATTAGACTAAGTGTTTTTCTGTGATGTCAGAACTGTACTTCCAAATTATTTTAAGGATTTCTCTGTGATCTCTGAACTCTTGATTAGCACTGTGTAGTAAAAGTATTGTCTTTTGTTTTGACTATTTATTAAATATGTTTAATCCCTTTCAACACTGGCTGTTTTTGTAGAGATAATTTAAGCTCTTTAGAGTACTTGTATGCCTTTGGTAAAACTGTACAAAGCCACTCCAATAGCGTTGGCCCTGGGCATTACTACCAAATGGATAATAATATTGCACAGTAATAATTGGACACCCTTTTAATGGCCTTTGAGTAGCTGATAAATACTAGTGGTTGGTGGCAGCTGGTACTACCGTATAGTCTGGGAAAAAGGGGCACAGCTGGAGAACCTGTGCCAGCCTTCCCCAGAAGTGTCTGTGTGGTTGTATAAACTCTTCTTAAAGTGTCTGTGTGTGTGTGTGTGTGTGTGTGTGTGTGTGTGTGTGTGTGTGTGTGTGTGTGTGTGTGTGTGTGTGTGTGAGCTACTTGGACAGGGACATGAAGCACTGGTTGGATAGAGAGGGTGCTGGAGGTTTTAGCTTGCCCACAAGGCTGAGATCTGGACTCTATAGCTGTGCCAGTGGGGAGTCTTATCGGGGACCTGGAGAGCAAGGGAGAGAACAGCCCTGGACTGACTGTGATCTCTGTGTGCTCTTAAGGAAAATTGCACTTTGCTGTGTGTATTTGTTATAATTTTCTCCTATATGAGAATTCACACTGGTGTTAGTGGTGAGGATTGAGGCTCCTTGTTTGCTGGGCCAGGGCATGGGCGTCACATCATGTATGCCCTGTCTTCCTTATACCTCATGAATCCATCCCTGGATCTGTCTATCCCATCTCATGTATGCCCTATCTTCCTTATTCCTCATGGATCCATCCCTGGATCTGTCTGTCCCATCTCATGTATGCCCTATCCTCCTTGTTCCTCATGGATAATGGTCTGAATCTATATTTTGTTGCATGAGGGGAGTAGGGGTGAAAGTACGATAAGCATAGTCTTTATGGGCAGTATGTTGGTTATAAAGCTGAAATCCCTCATAAAAAGGCATGGAGATCACATCTGCATTGAAATTACTGGCCACACTTTCTTGGTTTATGTCACTACCTATAGTGCAATTTCTTCTGAATAATGTTAACTAGCCATCCATTTCTTTGATGATAAGCTGACATCATTGAGAGCAGTCTCTTTTTCCATGAAAGTCTCAGGGAGGATTGCATTATCCAGACAAAGATCTTCCCCTAGACATGCTCTGAGTTTTAGATGCCATATAATAGTGATCTCATTTCCATTATTTCAAGGATGCAGTGTATCACACTCTGCTTAGATGTACGGCCAAGAAAGTTAGCCATTGTCTGCTTTGATGCGCTATGGCCTAGGGTTTATCAAAGCATCATTTCCTCCTTGTATAACCTCTCGCTAACTCTGTATTGGGGACCATTCTCTTTTATAAAAAATGGGTACCTAACCTTTAGTCTTCCCATCATTGGTTTGGTTACCGAGATGTTGTTGAGTCAGTGTTATAGAAGTACCAAGTTAATGGCACATTCTAGTCCAGATTGTACACCAGGCATGGTATTACTGAGACAACATTTGCTAGTCTATGAATGATTTCCATATGGCTAGAGATCAATGGTGTTATTCAGTCTCGGTCCTTCTTCATCTTTCTTCAGCATCTGGTACAGTGACCACAAAATATTAAAACATATGTAGATTTGTTGGGTTCAGGTATTGCCCTAGCTTGATTTACCTTACTGTACACTGTTGGCGTATTTCCTAAGTTTCTTCTTGTGATCTGCAAGGATTAGTTTTGTGGCCTTTACATTTTTACATATATATGTTTCCATTAAGTGAGCTCATACGAAAGAGAGGTTTAGAGTATCATGATTATGTTGATGAAACTGGTGTTCAACTCCCCTTTCCTTTGGACAATTTGTCTGCTATGGACTTCTTAAGTGTGGACTTGGAATGCATTCAGAATTAGATGAATTGCTAATTCATGAGACTTAACACCTCCAAGATGACAGATAACAGGCATGCTTATTTAATCCACTCTTAGGCAATCAAATTACCAAGTTGCGAATGTTGAGGTGGTGAGGGATTTTAGTCTTATTTCTGACAACAGAACGATGCTAAAAGGCCATATGTCTTCTGTGGTGTGATCATATTGTTTGTAGTTTTTTTCCAGTTGTGGAACACTTCATGAATAAAGTATGTATTTCTATCTCATGACCCTGTAATGGCAGTACATGCCATGAGCTAATCTTAACTTGACTACCGCAGTTCCCTTTAAATTAGGATTCCAGGCATGGAACTGGACTGAATGCAGCTATTTCAGAATTCTGCAGTCTGGTTATGAACACAATACTCTAGTTCTGTGGGTTCTGTACTGGCTGACAAAGGTTTTAAAGACCTTTAGGATTCTTATGTTGGCTTATTTAACCCTTTATGACATAGTTTGCTTATATCTGAAAGAGCTACTCATCCCATAAAAACCTTCATGACATTTGCCTTTCTCTTCGTTATGATTGCTACAGACTCAAAAGCTGAACTTTGAAAGTTCTGGCAGTTATGTCTTGTCAGTGAACACCAGTCCTTTGGAATATTCACTTCTGGAGGTAAATGGAGAGTCTCTCACACTGGCTGCCTGTAAGATATTACCAGTCATATATTTTTGATTTATTGTTTTGAGCCTAGTTCTTAGTTCTTACCCACTGCCTTTTAATTTTCAGCCTACGCTGTCTGTCCATTGTGTTTTAGGAATCATTTTTTTTTAAATCTAATTTTGCTTAGTTTTGTTAGCACATTGATACATTTAGCTTCCAATTTATATTAACAAAGAGACAGTTACAGAAATTATTGTTTTATGAGGAGATATGATTTTCACCATATCACACACCTTGCTCCTGATATATTCCTAAGCCTGGTAGCTCTTCAATTATTCACTACTTCAGCTAGTCTAACATTAAATTACCTGTCATTCTAATTTAACTCTTACTTACAAGATTGTAATGTGAAAGTTTTCACCTTAAAAATAATTAAATGTCAAATACCTTCCCAGTCTTATAGTCACACTTACTATTCACATATTTCACTACTCATATCTTTAACATTTTTACTAATGTCTTGGGCATTGCAGGAACTATCTCATACTGTCAGAAAATATGCTCTTCTTTGATTACATGACCTTAGATATCCGCATAACTGAGATTAAGGTCTTATCAATAGTCCACCTTGTGAGCTTTAGGATGCCTATACCTAATTATGCAAAGAGCCAGAGGAATATATCAGAAAAGCATCACTTGTGCTGCAACAAGTCATGAGTTAAAAGCCAAATACATAAAACACATTGCACATTTATAGTCATACTAATATGACAGTCGGTAAAGTGCATAATAATAAAATATTTAGGGTTAAAACTGAAGAAAGCCAGAACTGGAAATCTATAAGTCAGATACTTCAACCTGGCAACCCCCAAAAATTCTAGTCATCTGCGACTCCATTTTGAATAAAACTTTCTGCCCAAAAGAAATAAATATCTTTCATGAACTGGTAGTTTTTGCTGGCATTTGCTTCTCGTCTTTTGACTAAGGAACATAATACCGGTCCTATGGTTGATCCTTCCAGCCACAATTGGCAGTCTAGCAATCTTCATCAGCCACAGCAAGATGAGTGCCATTTGTGGTACCTCAGACCACTCATATTTTATCTCGGATCCCTTTGGTTTAGCACCTACAGCCACTAGGGACTGGGAGTTAGCCACATACGCTGTGGCTGTTTGGGTCCCCTTCAGTGGGCAGGGGAAAGCTAGTATTTGCTCCTGTGACAGGGAATAGGGAAGGTTTATCTGTGTTAGAGTGCCAATTTTTGGGAAAGCAGCTGCTGCCATTAGTGACATGGTTGGCCCCATTTTTTTCTTGTCAAAAAATAACAATCAAGCATGTATGCATGCTGCCTCAAATTTATTTAGACAGGAGTGGTTTACTGATTTTGGCTTAGGGTTTAATTCAGGCTATTGATCCTCCTTGTAAAGTAGTTTTTGGTGAAATAAAAAGGGATTACCCTTTTGGTGAACAGATTCAAGATCCTGAATCTGAAAGGAAGATGTAGGGATTAATTCAAAGTTTTTTCCTCAGATTTCTGATTCAGACTTGGAGTAGAGTTCGGTTTCTGATTCTTTCTGTGGGGTTTCTCTTTGAAACAATTGCTAGACATTGCCAGTGTTTTTAATGGGAGAACACTGAGATTTCTCAGTCCATTAGAAAATACTATGAATTGTTAGAGAAGGATTTTCCAGAACTTAGACCCATTTTTCCTGTTGTCATAGCTTTTGAGGATGTGTGTGTTACTGCCTGCAATTTTCCTGTCAGTCAGCCGGTTGACCCTAAAAGACAGATAGGATATATACAATTTGTTAAGTCTTTCAAGTTGTTATACACTCTTCCTAAACCTCACCCAGCAGCTGTAGCTTTAGTTGATCCCACTGCTGCTATGCACTTAGGAAAAGAGTAGGATTGGAATTAATTATCAGTAATTTTTCTATTCTTTTCAGAAAAAGTGAATACTTAACATTGATTTTTTCAGAATTTTGAATTGTCAGGTTTCGTGTGTTAGTTCTGACAATTTGGGAGAGTAGGTTTTATCAGCAGTTTTTTTTATGTGAGGAAAAATTTGCTTTAAATAACTTGTTTTCTCCTAGTAGGTAGCTCACTACTCATTGTTTGCAGTGTGTGTGTGTGTGTGTGTGTGTGTGTGTGTGTGTGTGTGTGTGTGTGTGTGTGTGTGTGTGTGTGTGTATGTTTGTGTGACAGATACTACTACAAGGCCACTGGTACTGTTTTATGGCGGTCTGAGTGGCTGCATTCTCAGAACCTTCCAAGTGATGATGACATTTTAAATTCTCTGGATAGTGATAAAACCAACATATATCTCACTTGACTTTATAAAGAATTTTTGACAGTATCACACCTTTCTGGGACCAAAATAAGATACATTTAAAATGAAAAAACACGACAACTCAAATAAAACAAGAACAATGATGAAGGATGACGGCCCACACTTGTAGTTCTTTTTGTTAACGCTTTCATCTACTTTATTAAGTGAACATCTTCAGACAAAATACACACTGAATCACACACTTTTTAAACAGTTGTATCAATGACATCACTTCCCTTACAAAAGTTTAAAGACATGCTCCAGAAAATTAAATTAAAATAAATGGACTACATTATCCAAGTCCTAAAATATATATAAAAAAATAATAATATTATATGGTCCATTTTCAGTGGAGTTCCAGGTAGAAAAGCTCCATAAATAAGGAAACAAGTAATATATAGTGTATAGAAAAAAGTTACAAAGAAAAGTTACATTCAAGTACAGTTATACATAGCTCAAGTAGTAACTACAGACATAATAGCACATTTGGTGAAACAGAGACGTAATACAACATTACTAGAGTCTCAAGCTTACGAAAACATCAGCATAATAGCTGGAGTGAAGGTGTAAAACAACAACATAAAGGTTGATTAAAAGTCTAAACCAGAACAAAATCTAATTTTTATTATATCATATGTATATGTACAGCCCTAGGACCTAGACCTATTAAGTGTCAATTAAAAATTGTCATGTAAAATTAGGAGTGATGGGCATAGTGGAGGAGGGTCTAAACTACAGAAGGGTCTAACTTGGTGTAGTGCAAGAGCATAACCAGCTATTAATGAGATGGGTTTTTAATGATTTTTTTAAACTGTGTAAAGGAAGTGACAGTAGGTAAATGACTGGGTAGAGCGTTCCAGATTTTGGATACATAATTAGAGAAGAGGGAGTCACCCGCAGTATTGTTAGTTACTATTAGAATAGAATTGTTACTGGAGGGAAGAGTCCTGTTATTGCTGTATAGATGAAGTAGGTTTTATAGTGCAGGGGATTTTCAGGATGATACAGAATTTTATGGGCCAGAACAAGTTGATTGTAGTGAAAGTGTTGGGGAAGTTCCAGCCAGTTGAGCTGCTTCAAGGATGAACAGTGGTGAGATCTAAATGAGGAGTCTGAGGTGAATCTAGCAATTTTATTGTAGCATGAGTCAAGCTTAGCTAGGTCGGCTTTTCTAAGGTAAGGCATAGAGGAGGGTAGAAATGAGGTCAGTGTGAGGTATGGTTGCTTTTGTTGGTTGGGTAAGGAATTGTGGACTTTCTTGATGGTCTGGGAAGAGTGAATATCAAATCTGAGATTGTTATCAATCTCTACACCAATGAGTTTGGTGTGCTCTGTGGGTGAGATAGTAGTTTTGTTGCTGGACATGATATTAAAGGTGATAGTTGATGAGGAGGACCTAGTAGGTTTTAAGATCAGTAGTTTGGTTTTAGCAGGGTTTAGTATAAGCTGGATATTGGATAGCCATGTTTCAATAGAGAGTAATGATTCTTGTGTTAATATATGAAGTTCCTTTATTGAGGAAGCTGCACAAATCAACAGAGAATCATCTGCATACTGTATGACAGATGCATTGGGAATGGAGGAATCGAGCTTGTTGGTATAGAGGGTGAACAGCAGTGGGCCTAATATAAAACCCCGGGGAACATACCTCTCAACCTCTTAGTGTGATAAATCTGGACAAAGCCCAACAAAATGGGGGAACAAAGGCCCAAAAACAGGGGCATATTTTAAATATTGCTCTTATAATCTTACACAATTGCTAGAGTTACAGGATTTGTTTTAACATACATTTTCTGAAAGATTTGAAGCTTGAAACTCAAATGTATTTCATTACTTAGTGACATCAGTACTTAGGATATCCAAGTGATTTGTCAAAAAAACACATTTTATGAAAAACAGTCTAAAAATATGAACCAAAAATCTGGACATTGTGTGAAAATCTGTACAGCTGAGAGGTATGCTGGGGAATACCAAGAGTGACTGGAAGAAGGGGTGAGATGTCTTGTTTCCATAGAACTGCCTGCTGATGGCTGGCTAAATAACATTGGAACCAGGCTATGGAGGATTGAGAAAGAGCTAATTCAGAAAGCTCTGGGATAAAACTGTCATGTCTAACCATATCAAAGGCCTTTGATAGGTCAAGAAATGTGGCATAAACATTTTTACCATTGTTTCTATGAGAGTTTACTGTATTGGTGAAGGACAAAAGGGCAGTGGTGGTACTATGCAAGGGGCGAAACCCATGCTGAGTGTTTGAGAGAAGTTTGTGTGTATGGAGGTAGTCTAATATTTGGAAATGTATGCATTTTTCAAGGACTTTTGCTAAAGGTGATAGTATTGTTATTGGTTGGTAGTTTGTAAGTTCTGTGGAGTTCCCCCCTTTATCTAGGGGAATTATATAAGATATTTTCCAAATTTCAGGCACAATGGCTTTTGAAAGTGATTTATTAATTAGAATGGCTATCGGGTAGGCCACTGCATCAGCAGCCTTTAGAAATTCTCCTGGTAATTTGCCAGCAGTCTTAGTAGTAGGCTTTAGTTTTTTGTGGTATTTTTTATTCTGTCTATAGATATAGGATAGAATTGGAAGGAGTTATTTGTGTGAGTAGTGGAGGGTTCAAGGGAGGGGGGTTTGTGCTGATTTTTCTGTTGGTTGGCTAGGGTTAGAATTGTTTCATCCTGACCTGAGGCAGTAGGTGTATTAGTGACATTTTACTTGCAGCCAGATGACAGCCAAACAATTTCAGAAGCATCAGTCTGGCAAGAGTTGTATGTAAAGTCATAAAGATCACGATAAATATCCAAATGGTGAAAGTGTCCTGTTGCTATTAGATATGAAACACTGTGGGTTTAAGTGAAGATCTTCTCTTCTGAATATTGTTGCACTTTTTGAAGATGTGACAATAACTATTTATAAAGGGCCACCAGTTCTTGCTGCTTATTTTCACCTTGCAAAGGCATTGGTCACCTGCCAGCATTGAGGTGTACAACATTTCTATAGTGTATTAACTACATGTAACTTTCTGAGCTGCTATTAGGGGGGGTAAAAACGGGTTATTCTTGTTATATGGGCCACAGAAGGCAGATTGTATAAACATTTCATTGTTAAACAAACAGATTGCTTTGCAATAAATGAGAGAACTGCATATGAGAAACATGCTAATAGTGCAGGTTATAGGAACATAAACACATAGATATAAGAAGGTAGGAACAGTGTGTCCAAAGAAATGCATTGCCTGGGGTGGGGGGTATAGTAGTTTCATTATGGATGTGGAAGTTAAAGAAATGAGCTAAAAGGCATATCAACATGTAGATATTTCTGAAATTTTATAAACAATTTAGTTTAATAAATTGTGCAAGGAACTGAAATTCAGTTTGTTTAGGCAAGATGCTGGAGTTAATACATTACTACAAATAAGCAAAATCATTCATACTGGGGAAGATCAATAGCCTGAATACATTAATTATATCGTTATTGTAGTGCAAGATAAAAGACTTCAGCAAACTGACGAATATCTCAAAGGTGTGTGTGTGTGTGTGGGGGTTCTAGATTTCTTTTAGAAGACGATGAGCTCATTCAGAAATTAAAAAAAAAAATTACAAGGAATCAATTTGACTCCCTATTAAAATATTGGCACTCAAAATGCCGTGTGACAACATGCCAAAAAAAAAAGACCGAAAACACAAGAGAACAGTAAATCTTGAAGATTGCAATTCTCCTTAAAACTTCATTTTGCAGGGGGGGGGAAACCCCTCTGGCATTTCAATGTGGGGGGCAAGCTCCCCATCTCCCAACTCGTATAAATACCAACTCTGAGATCACCATACCTTGGAAAAAAGGGAATATTCTGAGAAATGGCATCTTGGACTAAATATATTTAAGTCAGTTCTTTTGGACTATTCAGTTTCTACATTTCGTGCCTCACTCTAGTGTGTTCTGATATTTCAAATTGTTACCCATGAAGTTGCATTGTTTAATTTTTCCTTCATCTCAAATTGGTTGTCAGTGATGAATGAACTGCATTGCATGTGCCTATAGTCATTTGTAGAAGCATGGTACATTCACTCTGCATTACAGAAGCATGGTATATTCACTATACATTACAGAAGCACAGTACATTCACTCTAATTACAGAAGCATGGTACATTCGCTATACATTACAGAAGACTATCGCAAAGTATCCACAGGTTCAACAATGTCCCAAACAGCACACCAGCAACCCAAGGATAAAACCACGATCCACGAAATACTTTTAAAACAGGTTTATTACTCCAACCATAAAAACTTAACACGATTTGTTAAGCGCTTTCGTGTAAAACCATACACTTCATCAGAACAGTTAAAAATATCATGAACAAGGCTTTAAATAGTAAAAAAACTGCCAAAACCATCTACCAGATTAAATGCATTCAACTTAATCAGTACTACTATTTAAAGCAATAGTGTCACATAAAGCCTAGAATATCATGTAATTGTAAATGCAGTTTGCAACACTCAAACCCCTAAGAATTATCAATAAAATATGAAATAACTCAGAGGGATACTACAACATAGTATAATTAAAACTAGCATTGTAAAAAAAAAAAAAAAAAAACAAAAAAACACAGGACCATAGGTCAACCACAAGTGTCCGTGATGAACCATTGTGCACATTAAACATCCACCACCCACGCTACACAACACTTGATAAATTAAATTAAAAAAAATAGATAAATAATTCATATTGCAATAATACTCTTAAACAATATTATCGATGTGCAAGTGTATTTTTTGAAAAATTAACTATAAAATATATACTGTCAACCTATCCCAACTATTGTATATGCTTCAGTTCTCACAAAAAATATTACTAAACCTACTTTAAAAGTGGCTTAGTGGGAATCACTTCATTTAAGCCTGGATAACATGAAGCATTGAGCTTCAGTTGCCATCTAATTTCCTTCTCACCCACCAACCCTTTAATATCACCCCCTCTTGGGTTACCTTGAACCATGTCCAAGATAGCAAACTTGAATTTTTCACAGATGTTATTGTTAAAATGTGACGAGACAAAGCGTTGTTCACATCCTGTTTTTTTATACAGTACAGGTGATCATATATCCTGTTTTTAAACTGCCTGTCGGTTTTACCGACATAAAAACAAGGACATGAACAACACATGGCTAAATACACCAAATGTCGAGACTGACAATTCCCATTCATAAACCAAATTTTGTTCCTATTGATATTCTTGAGAGTATAACAGTTCCCTTCAAAAATATAAGCACATTGTGTGCAACAACCACATTTTTTAGTCCCTTTATTGGTCTTATGTTTGTTTTTGTTTTGCCTACCCAATTTGGACTCAATAATGCTTTTCATATTGAACCCAGTTTTGTAAACAAAGGTAGGCCTCTCAGAAATATATGGCCGAATCTCCTCGTCACTGCTGATAATATTCCAGTTGTTATATATAATGTCTTTGACCTTGCCTGCATGTTTACCATATTTCAAAATGAAGGATTTTGAGAAGTGTCCATCATTTTTAACCAATGTACCTTTCGTGTTATTAACCCCACTGAGATGGGAATCCGGGGAAGATGTTGTTAACCCTTTCCCCAATAATGGGGTGTATTTTCTACCCCATTCACTAACCACGTACTGCGTGACATCCTTGATCATGTGTGTAAGATATCCTTTATCCTCGAACATCTTCCCAATAAATTCCATTTCTTGTTTCATCTTATTTTCCGTGGACGTCATTCTAGCAGCCCGTATGCACTGACCCTTCAAAATGCTACGTTTCTGTGCATACGGATGTGTACTGCTGAAATCAAGATAACCATTACTAAAGGTATCTTTTCTGTGTATACAGGACTGAAAAGACGAACCATCACTATAGATGAAAACGTCCAAATAATTGATACCAACTCGATTGAATTGGTATACAAATTCCAAAAAGGAAGTAGTGTTATTGATATAATCAATAAAACTTTTAAGTTGTACTATGTCCCCTTTCTACAGAATAAACAAATCATCCAAGTAACGGACGTAACAAGAAATGTACCTCATCCAGTTAGTCTTAAAAATACACTCTTCTTCCCAGTCAGGAGAACCAAATTGGTAAATGGGGCACAAGCTGCCCCATTGCAACCAGAGATTTACTTGTAATATTCACCTTCATAGTATATGAAGTTATTCTCAAGGACCATTTCAATAAGAGATGTTGTAAGTTGAATCTTATCCCAATCAAAACCACTGTGCTTCCTTAAACTATTAACAAATCTGTGTAACCCTTCCTCCTTGGGGATGCAGGTAAAAGATCTTTAATGTCAACAGTGACGAAAATCATGTCAGGGCTCCACAAGTCTTTAGTAAAAATACCCAAAAATTCCCAAGAATCTTTCATAATATGCTTGGTGTCAACAATAATATGTTTCAGCCAACAGTCAATCACCCTACCAATAGGAAAAGTCTTACTATGACTGCCGGCAATAATGGGTCTAAATGGAGGGTTTGCCACATTCTTGTGGACTTTGTGAATCCCAAAAATTGTGGCAAGTACAGGGAAATCAACTTTTAAATATTTGTAAAGATCTTCGTCAATTCTTTGATCCAATAAAAATTCTTCCAAATAAGAATCTATTCTATTGTGTGCAATGTTAATTTGGTTGAGACTAAATGCCTCATAATGTAAGGTGTTATTTAGTATATCAAACATTTTGTCAACATATGCACCTTGATCATACAATACAATGCCGCCACCTCTTTGGCCTCTTTTGAGAAAGTAGTTAATAATAATTTATATGAACTGCATAATCACATGAGACATGATCCAGTAAAAGGTGTCAAGGACAGAATGGTGTGGGATGTATTAGACACCTTATGTGAACACAATATCAGGATTATGTCGGCCGATAAAGGTGGCGGCATTGTATTGTATGATCAAGGTGCATATGTTGACAAAATGTTTGATATACTAAATAACACCTTACATTATGAGGCATTTAGTCTCATCCAAATTAACATTGCACACAATAGAATAGATTCTTATTTGGAAGAATTTTTATTGGATCAAAGAATTGACGAAGATCTTTACAAATATTTAAAAGTTGATTTCCCTGTACTTGCCACAATTTTTGGGATTCACAAAGTCCACAAGAATGTGGCAAACCCTCCATTTAGACCCATTATTGCCGGCAGTCATAGTAAGACTTTTCCTATTGGTAGGGTGATTGACTGTTGGCTGAAACATATTATTGTTGACACCAAGCATATTATGAAAGATTCTTGGGAATTTTTGGGTATTTTTACTAAAGACTTGTGGAGCCCTGACATGATTTTCGTCACTGTTGACATTAAAGATCTTTTTACCTGCATCCCCAAGGAGGAAGGGTTACACAGATTTGTTAATAGTTTAAGGAAGCACAGTGGTTTTGATTGGGATAAGATTCAACTTACAACATCTCTTATTGAAATGGTCCTTGAGAATAACTTCATATACTATGAAGGTGAATATTACAAGCAAATCTCTGGCGTTGCAATGGGGGCAGCTTGTGCCATTTACGCCAATTTGGTTCTCCTGGACTGGGAAGAAGAGTGTATTTTTAAGACTAACTGGATGAGGTACATTTCTTGTTACGTCCGTTACTTGGATGATTTGTTTATTCTGTGGAAAGGGGACATAGTACAACTTAAAAGTTTTATTGATTATATCAATAACACTACTTCCTTTTTGGAATTTGTATACCAATTCAATCGAGTTGGTATCAATTATTTGGACGTTTTCATCTATAGTGATGGTTCGTCTTTTCAGTCCTGTATACACAGAAAAGATACCTTTAGTAATGGTTATCTTGATTTCAGCAGTACACTTCCGTATGCACAGAAACGTAGCATTTTGAAGGGTCAGTGCATACGGGCTGCTAGAATGACGTCCACGGAAAATAAGATGAAACAAGAAATGGAATTTATTGGGAAGATGTTCGAGGATAAAGGATATCCTACACACATGATCAAGGATGTCACGCAGTACGTGGTTAGTGAATGGGGTAGAAAATACACCCCATTACTGGGGAAAGGGTTAACAACATCTTCCCCGGATTCCCATCTCAGTGGGGTTAATAACACGAAAGGTACATTGGTTAAAAATGATGGACACTTCTCAAAATCCTTCATTTTGAAATATGGTAAACATGCAGGCAAGGTCAAAGACATTATATATAACAACTGGAATATTATCAGCAGTGACGAGGAGATTCGGCCATATATTTCTGAGAGGCCTACCTTTGTTTACAAAACTGGGTTCAATATTGAAAGCATTATTGAGTCCAAATCGGGTAGGAAAAACAAAAACAAACATAAGACCAATAAAGGGACTAAAAAATGTGGTTGTTGCACACAATGTGCTTATATTTTTGAAGGGAACTGTTATACTCTCAAGAATATCAATAGGAACAAAATTTGGTTTATGAATGGGAATTGTCAGTCTCGACATTTGGTGTATTTAGCCATGTGTTGTTCATGTCCTTGTTTTTATGTCGGTAAAACCGACAGGCAGTTTAAAAACAGGATATATGATCACCTGTACTGTATAAAAAAACAGGATGTGAACAACGCTTTGTCTCGTCACATTTTGAACAATAACATCTGTGAAAAATTTAAGTTTGCCATTTTGGACATGGTTCAAGGTAACCCAAGAGGGGGTGATATTAAAGGGTTGGTGGGTGAGAAGGAAATTAGATGGCAACTGAAGCTCAATGCTTCATGTTATCCAGGCTTAAATGAAGTGATTCCCACTAAGCCACTTTTAAAGTAGGTTTAGTAATATCTTTTGTGAGAACTGAAGTATATACAACAGTTGGGTTAGGTTGACAGCATATATTTTACAGTTAATTTTTCAAAAAATACACTTGCACATCGACAATATTGTTTAAGAGTATTATTGCAATACGAATTATTTATTTATTTTTTTAATCTACATTTATTAAGTGTTGTGTAGCGTGGGTGGTGGATGTTTAATGTGCACAATGGTTCATCACGGACACTTGTGGTTGACGTATGGTCCTGTTTTTTTTACAATGTTAGTTTTAATTATACTATGTTGTAGTATTCCTCTGAGCTTATTTCATATTTCATTGACAATTCTTAGGGGTTTGAGTGTTGCAAACTGCATTTACAATTACATGATATTCTAGGTTTTATGTGACACTATTGCTTTAAATAGCAGTACTGATTAAGTTGAATGTATTTAATCTGGTAGATGGTTTTGGCGTTTTTTTTACTATTTAAAGCTTTGTTCATGACATTTTTAACTGTTCTGATGAAGTGTATGGTTTTACACGAAAGCGCTTAACAAATCGTGTTAAGTTTTTATGGTTGGAGTAATAAACCTGTTTTAAAAGCATTTCGTGGATCGTGGTTTTATCCTTGGTTTGCTGGTGTGCTGTTTGAAACATTACAGAAGCATGGTACATTCACGATACATTGCAGAAGCATGGTAAATTCACTATACATTACAGAAACGCAGTGCATTCACAATAAATTACAGAAGCATGGTAAATTCACGATACATTACAGAAGCATGGTACATTCGCTATACATTACAGAAGCATGGTACATTCACTATACATTACAGAAGCATGGTACATTCACTATACATTACAGAAGCACGGTACATTCACGATACATTACAGAAGCATGGTACATTCATGATACATTACAGAAGCATGGCACATTCACTATACATTACAGAAGCACTGTACATTCACTATACATTAAAGAACCACTGTATATTCACTATACATTACAGAAGCATGGTACATTCACGATACATTACAGAAGCATGGTACATTCACTATACATTACAGAAGCATGATACATTCACAATACATTACAGAAGCACGGTACATTCCCTATACATTAAAGAAGCAGGCTACATTCACTATACATTACAGAAGCATGGTACATTCACGATACATTACAGAAGCATGGTACATGCACTATTAATTAAAGAAGCATGGTACATTCACTATACATTAGAGAAGAATGGTACATTCACGATACATTACAGAAGCATGGTACATTCGCTATACATTACAGAAGCATGGTACATTCACTATACATTACAGAAGCACGGTACATTCACTAAACATTACAGAAGCACAGTACATTCACTATACATTACAGAAGCATGGTACATTCACGATACATTACAGAAGCATGGTACATTCATTATACATTACAGAAGCATGGTACGTTCACTATACATTACAGAAGCACAGTACATTCACTATACATTACAGAAGCATGGTACATTCGCTATATATTACAGAAGCACGGTACATTCACTATACATTACAGAAGCACGGCACATTCACTATACATTACAGAAGCACAGTACATTCACTATACAATACAGAAGAATGGTACATTCACTATACATTACAGAAGCATGGTACAATCACGATACATTACAGAAGTATGGTACATTCACTATACATTACAGAAGCATGGTACACTCACGATACATTACAGAAGCATGGTACATTCACGATGCATTACAGAAGCATGGTACATTCACTATACATTACAGAAGCATGTTACAGTCATGATACATTACAGAAGCCTGGTACATTCACTATACATTACAGAAGCATGTTACAGTCACGATACATTACAGAAGCATGGTACATTCACTATACATTACAGAAGCATGGTACATTCACTATACATTACAGAAGCATGGTACATTCACTATGCATTACAGAAGCATGGTACATTCACGATACATTACAGAAGCATGGTACATTCACTATACATTACAGAAGCATGGTACATTCACGATACATTACAGAAGCATGTTACAGTCACGATACATTACAGAAGCATGGTACATTCACTATACATTACAGAAGCATGTTACAGTCATGATACATTACAGAAGCATGGTACATTCACTATACATTACAGAAGCATGATACATTCATGATACATTACAGAAGCATAGTACATCTACTATACATTACAGAAGCATGTTACAGTCACTATACATTACAGAAGCATGGTACATTCACTATGCATTACAGAAGCATGGTACATTCACTATGCATTACAGAAGCACGGTACATTCACGATACATTACAGAAGCATTGTACATTCATGATACATTACAGAAGCATGTTACAGTCACGATACATTACAGAAGCATGTTACAGTCACTATACATTACAGAAGCATGGTACATTCACTATGCATTACAGAAGCATGGTACAGTCACTATACATTACAGAAGCATGGTACATTCACGATACATTATAGAAGCATGTTACAGTCACTATACATTACAGAAGCATGGTACATTCACTATGCATTACAGAAGCATGGTACATTCATGATACATTACAGAAGCATGGTACATTCACTATACATTACAGAAGCATGGTACATTCACGATACATTACAGAAGCACTGTACATTCACTATACATTACAGAACCACTGTACATTCATGATACATTACAGAAGCATGTTACAGTCATGATACATTACAGAGGCACAGTACATTCACGATACATTACAGAAGCATGGTGCATTCACGATACATTACAGAAGCATGGTACATTCACTATACATTACAGAAGCATGGTGCATTCACGATACATTACAGAAGCATGGTACATTCACGATACATTACAGGAGCATGGTACATACACTATACATTACAGAAGCATGGTACATTCACGATACATTACAGAAGCATGGTACATTCACTATACATTACAGAAGCATGGTACATTCACGATACATTACAGAAGCATGGTACATTCACTATACATTACAGAAGCATGGTACATTCACGATGCATTACAGAAGCATGGTACATTCACTATACATTACAGAAGCATGGTACATTCACGATACATTACAGAAGCATGGTACATTCACTATAAATTACAGAAGCACAGTATATTCACTATACATTACAGAAGCATGGTACATTCACGATACATTACAGAAGCATGGTACATTCACGATACATTACAGAAGCACGGCACATTCACTATACATTACAGAAGCACTGTACATTCACTATACATTACAGAACCACTGTACATTCACGACACATTACAGAAGCATGTTACAGTCACGATACATTACAGAAGCACAGTACATTCACGATACATTACAGAAGCATGATGCATTCACGATACATTACAGAAGCATGGTACATTCACTATACATTACAGAAGCATGGTACATTCACGATACATTACAGAAGCATGGTACATTCACGATACATTACAGAAGCATGGTACATTCGCTATACATTACAGAAGCATGGTACATTCACGATACATTGCAGAAGCATGGTAAATTCACTATACATTACAGAAACGCAGCGCATTCACTATACATTACAGAAGCATGGTACATTCACAATAAATTACAGAAGCATGGTAAATTCATGATACATTACAGAAGCATGGTACATTCGCTATACATTACAGAAGCATGGTACATGCACTATGCATTACAGAAGCATGGTACATTTACTATACATTACAGAAGCACGGTACATTCACGATACATTACAGAAGCATGGTACATTCATGATACATTACAGAAGCATGGCACATTCACTATACATTACAGAAGCACTGTACATTCACTATACATTAAAGAACCACTGTACATTCACTATACATTACAGAAGCATGGTACATTCACGATACATTACAGAAGCATGGTACATTCACTATACGCTACAGAAGCATGATACATTCACGATACATTACAGAAGCACGGTACATTCCCTATACATTAAAGAAGCAGGCTACATTCACTATACATTACAGAAGCATGGTACATTCACGATACATTACAGAAGCATGGTACATGCAGTATACATTAAAGAAGCATGGTACATTCACTATACATTACAGAAGCACGGTACATTCACTAAACATTATAGAAGCACAGTACATTCACTATACATTACAGAAGCATGGTACATTCACGATACATTACAGAAGCATGGTACATTCACTATACATTACAGAAGCATGGTACATTCACTATACATTACAGAAGTACGGTACATTCACTATACATTACAGAAGCACAGTACATTCACTATACATTACAGAAGCATGGTACATTCGCTATATATTACAGAAGTACGGTACATTCACTATACATTACAGAAGCACGGTACATTCACTATACATTACAGAAGCATGGTACATTCACTATACATTACAGAAGCACAGTACATTCACTATACAATACAGAAGCATGGTACATTCACTATACATTACAGAAGCATGGTACATTCACTATACATTACAGAAGCATGGTACATTCATGATACATTACAGAAGCATGGTACATTCACGATGCATTACAGAAGCATGGTACATTCACTATACATTACAGAAGCATGTTACAGTCTCGATACATTACAGAAGCATGGTACATTCACTACATATTACAGAAGCATGTTACAGTCACGATACATTACAGAAGCATGGTACATTCACTATACATTACAGAAGCATGGTACATTCACAATACATTACAGAAGCATGGTACATTCACTTTACATTACAGAAGCATGGTACATTCACTATGCATTACAGAAGCATGGTACATTCACTATGCATTACAGAAGCATGGTACATTCACGATACATTACAGAAGCATGGTACATTCACGATACATTACAGAAGCATGTTACAGTCACGGTACATTACAGAAGCATGGTACATTCACTATACATTACAGAAGCATGTTACAGTCACGATACATTACAGAAGCATGGTACATTCACTATACATTACAGAAGCATGATACATTCATGATACATTACAGAAGCATGGTACATTCACTCTACATTACAGAAGCATGGTACATTCGCTATACATTACAGAAGCATTGTACATGCATGATACATTACAGAAGCATGTTACAGTCACGATACATTACAGAAGCATGTTACAGTCACTATACATTACAGAAGCATGGTACATTCGCTCTGCATTACAGAAGCATGATACAGTCACTATACATTACAGAAGCATGGTACATTCACGATACATTACAGAAGCATGTTACAGTCACAATACATTACAAAAGCATGTTGCAGTCACTATACATTACAGAAGCATGGTACATTCGCTATGCATTACAGAAGCATGATACAGTCACTATACATTACAGAAGCATGGTACATTCACGATACATTACAGAAGCATGTTACTGTCACAATACATTACAGAAGCATGGTACATTCACTATACATTACAGAAGCATGGTACATTCACTACATTACAGAAGCACGGTACATTCACTATACATTACAGAAGCATGGTACATTCACGATACATTACAGAAGCATGGCACATTCACTATACATTACAGAAGCACTGTACATTCACTATACATTACAGAACCACTGTACATTCACGATACATTACAGAAGCACGGTACATTCACGATACATTACAGAAGCACAGTACATTCACGATACATTACAGAAGCATGGTACATTCACTTTACATTACAGAAGCATGGTACAGTCACTATACATTACAGAAGCATGGTACATTCACGATACATTACAGAAGCATGGTACATTCACGATACATTACAGAAGCATGGTACATTCACTATACATTACAGAAGCACGGTACATTCACTATACATTACAGAAGCATGGTACATTCACGATACATTACAGAAGCATGGCACATTCACTATACATTACAGAAGCACTGTACATTCACTATACATTACAGAACCACTGTACATTCACGATACATTACAGAAGCATGTTACAGTCACGATACATTACAGTAGCACAGTACATTCACGATACATTACAGAAGCATGGTGCATTCACGATACATTACAGAAGCATGGTACATTCACAATGCATTACAGAAGCATGGTACATTCACGATACATTACAGAAGCATGGTACATTCACTATACATTACAGAAGCATGGTACATTCACGATACATTACAGAAGCATGGTACATTCACTATACATTACAGAAGCATGGTACATTCACGATACATTACAGAAGCATAGTACATTCACTATACATTACAGAAGCATGGTACATTCACGATACATTACAGAAGCATGGTACATTCACGATACATTACAGAAGCAGGGTACATTCACTATAAATTACAGAAGCACAGTACATTCACTATACATTACAGAAGCATGGTACATTCACGATACATTACAGAAGCATGGTACATTCACGATACATTACAGAAGCATGGCACATTCACTATACATTACAGTAGCACTGTACATTCACTATACATTACAGAACCACTGTACATTCACGATACATTACAGAAGCATGTTTTAGTCACGATACATTACAGAAGCACAGTACATTCACGATACATTACAGAAGCATGGTGCATTCACGATACATTACAGAAGCATGGTACATTCAGTATACATTACAGAAGCATGGTACATTCACGATACATTACAGAAGCATGGTACATTCACGATACATTACAGAAGCATGGTACATTCACTATACATTATAGAAGCATGGTACATTCACGATACATTACAGAAGCATGGTACATTCACGATATATTACAGAAGCATGGTGCATTCACGATACATTACAGAAGCATGGTACATTCACGATACATTACAGGAGCATGGTACATACACTATACATTACAGAAGCATGGTACATTCACGATACATTACAGAAGCATGGTACATTCACGATACATTACAGAAGCATGGTACATTCACGATACATTACAGAAGCATGGTACATTCACGATACATTACAGAAGCATGGCACATTCACTATACATTACAGAAACACTGTACATTCACTATACATTACAGAACCACTGTACATTCATGATACATTACAGAAGCATGTTACAGTCACGATACATTACAGAAGCACAGTACATTCCGTATACATTACAGAAGCATGGTACATTCACGATACATTACAGAAGCATGGTACATTCACGATACATTACAGAAGCATGGTACATTCACTATACATTATAGAAGCATGGTACATTCACGATACATTACAGAAGCATGGTACATTCACTATACATTATAGAAGCATGGTACATTCACGATACATTACAGAAGCATGGTACATTCACGATATATTACAGAAGCATGGTACATTCACGATACATTACAGAAGCATGGTACATTCACAATACATTACAGAAGCACAGTACATTCGCTTTACATAGAAGTAACATACAAATGCAAACTTTTGTGAAAGGGAGAATGTGGTGAGAGACAACAGGCTCTAGTGCAGCAAGGAAACCTTTCAGAACATGTTTCTGAAAAAAAACATACTGCATGAGGGTGTTTAAAAAGACAGCATTACAGTACATTTTAAGAAGAAATGAATGAAATGAAGAAAATTTGAAAAAAGATGTTTAATGAAATGCAGGGCTGTATAAGGAAGTATTCAAATGAGTTGTATGTTGATGAGGTGAGTGCTATTGCGGAGGAGTACAGAAAATACATTTTGAAAAATCAAATGAAGATAGGAGGATAGTATTAGGAAATTAAAATAATAACACTTGCAGTTTGTGATGGCATCTTGACTAAAGTATACAAAATGTTATTAGATGGGAGCTTAGTAAGGTGTTGTTTGAGGTTATCCTATATTCTCATGATTGTATTTACATTGGTCTGCTTTTTATCCATTTCCTTGATTGTAGTAAATTTAAAAAGGCCTCACTTTAATTGTGTGAGATGGCAGTGATTGATGCCACTCTCAGTGCTCTAACTTAATCTGCTCAGGAAACTGTCAGAGAGATCTTATTCATGAATACACACACATCGGTAAGGAAAAAAAAACAACGAAGCAAATTCAATGAAAGGTCCCTTTGATGAGAAAATAAAGTTAATAAAATATATGACCAAAAAAAATGTGTACTGTTCAGCTTTCAAGTATCACCTTAGCCATAAAACAAATGTAAATTAAAGTATCTCCTTGCACTTACTTCTTATCATATTTTTCAGATCTAACTATGACGTCTGCTTGGTCTTAAAGGCTGAAAGCAATAATAAAGTATTCATAGCCGGCCTTAGGCATAGGCCAACTAGGCGGCCGTCTAGGGCACCGCTCTAACAGGGGCGCTTTTCCAGTATTTATTTAATGTAGTTAGACCAGGATGGGGGCACCGTGTGGTGTGGTGGGGGGCATCGTGGAGCCCTTTTGCCTAGGGCACCAGTTGACCTAAGGCTGCTCCTGAAAGTATTATTTAATTACACCAGAACACTGAGAAGGAAAATTGTGATGATAACTTATCAATAAACAATGAAATTATAATCTTGCTACCAGAAATAGTGAACGAACTTGTGGAAAATGTTAGAAGAATCAAAGGTATATGTGCAAGTGCTATAAGACTGAAGGAAAAGCAGCCTTTATTATGATTGAAAATATGCTAACTATTGCCACCAGTTTAAAAAAACTCAACTGCCATAGAATCAGACAATATATTTGTTGGTTTTATATAGATAATCATGGAAAGCATTATGCCACTATCATTCATATTAAACAAAATGTTAGCATGTTGACATGTCTATGACCCATGACAACAGGTTGTTCTGGTACCAATTCAAAAGGAGGGGTCACATCATACACAAAATACATTTTACACCTATCAGACTAACCAGTATTCAGGTGTAATGCAAAGAAAAGTATCATCATTAAACAAAGGTATATGGAAACCATGAAACTGCTAAAATACTCAGAGGCAATAGAACTGGTCGTCACATAGAATGAAGCTGCCAGATATATATGTTCCTTATTAACATTGTCAATTATGTAGGAAAACCAACATTTTTGTAGCAAGCCAGAATTTGTACCTTCATGCCTTATTGAAGGTTTGATTTTGCATTCAGAAAAGGCAAAAAGCCTTGGTTAGACAGATACTCCTTATAATAGTAGTTACACAGATAGCATTTGCAGCCTGCATTTCACCTAGATTGACATGAACTAATCAATGAATAACTTTTCTCATTCTGCTGTGCATAATCTTTATACGCCATACATACCGGATGCAAGCAAGAGAGAGCAAATTGAGCTGAAGTACTTGTCCTACAGCACAACTGGAAATGTATTGCATAACTGTGAGATCTTCTCATCAACTTTTTAGAAAACCCATTGCAGAAATATACAAATTCTATAGAATTAAAGAAATAAATTTGAAAAGTTTAAAAATGTACCCTGTAGGCAGCAGAGAGAAAAATTATGATAAACATAATGAGGCTCTGTGCTATACTAAGTATGGCAACATTGTATGGATTAAGGGTGGATGACCAGAGACAAAATTTAACTATACAGTAGTGTTTGCTATCAAAGTAATACACCAGGGGTGGCACTCAAGGCACTGAAAGGGAAAAAAACGTATGAGATGTACATTGTGATGCCTGTATTGTACTTGCTACTGCTATAAATAGACATTCATGTCACACAGGTTTGTCTCTTGTTTCTTTTACTCTTTATCTTGAGGCAGAATGGCAATTAAGAACTAACAGTTCAGGTATTTCAGAGTTTAATTCAACCGAGGTATTCTACCTGTTTTGCTTTAAATACAGGAAGAGCAGATTTACACAAATTATATTTTAGATAAATATTTTCAAGTTTATGTGGTGCCTCCTGTAACTAATACTGAGTAGATTTTATGTACTAGAGCAGAAGTATGTTGTATGTGTTTATGAAATACAAGCAAATATTACAAGAGTGCAATATTTAGAGTCATTGCCTCTTAGCACTAGGTTCTTTATTCCATTTCCAGCTGTAAAATGTCTGCAAGTCGTCAATGTGTCCATGAACATTCTCACTGAGGGCTCTGGTGCCCTCTCACATCCTAGAGATATGAAAATAAGTTAAACTGATGATCCTTGAAACTACCCATAGGTGTGTGTGTGTGTGTGTGTGTGTGTGTGTGTGTGTGTGTGTGTGTGTGTGTGTGTGTGTGTGTGTGTGTGTGTCCATGCGTGCATCTGTGCATGTCTTGCAACAGCCTGCCATTCCCTCTATGTTTACTTTCATGCTTTATGCTCACAGCATGCTGGGATACATACCTCTTAACTCTTTTGCTTAGGAATTCTGGAGAACACCAAAAATAATGAGAGGACAACAGATGAAAATCGGGGACAATTTTTAAATATCAGTCTGTTCTCCTTTTGGATTTTCCCAGTTAGGGATCGCCACAGCGGAACTCTGGTCCGCTAATCATTGACAGTAGATTTTTACGGTGCCAAGGTGCCACTCTAATTCACTTAAAAAGGTAACAACAGGATTCACATGAAGATTTTTTTCTGAACAATAACAAATATGAACCTCTGATATCTAGTATTACTAACTAACTGTAATTCCTAGTGATCTGCAGAAAATCAAATCTTTTACAAAAGAAGGACAAAAATATGAGGAAAAAATCAGAGACATTTGAGAAGTATACTGGGATAAGGCCCAGCTCCCCTGTGACTATGAATTTCAAAAGCAGGTATCTGAAAAGAATGAATGAGTGAATGCAAAAGCAAGTGAAAAACAGTTACAACATTTATCACAAAGCAGAGGTAAATAATTTATATACTTTAAATCTCACATTTACAGCACAATCTCTAATCTTTAAATCAACCAAAGCAGTCATGCATATAAAACTTGATTAAAAGATAGACTTAACAGACCTATTTGCTGTAGACCTTCTCTGGATCTGTATCACCAGGCCAATTTCAAAATTACATTTTCACTTACTGTAACTCCATGTAGACTGTTCAGAAAATGGATGGTGGTGTTGGTCAAACATATATATATATATATATATATATATATATATATATATATATATATATAGATAGATAGCTATATATTTAAATTCAGTGTATACCCTATGGATTTGTAAGATCTTACTGAATATCTGAAACAAAATGATCCTGAAAATCATTGCTTTCAGTTTCATTGGATTGATGAAAACATTTAGCATTTTTGAAAAAAGGTGATTATGTGAAGAATGTCCTTTATTCTGTGAAGATTGATAGCACTTTATAATGACTATATACTTGTGATGGCATGGATATGTAGGTTGAGAAAGGGACATGATTAAGGACAAGCATGTTTCAGCTATTTCTGGCGTACAGCTAATAGCAGACTAGCACAGTATTCAGAATGGCTTAGATTTCTGACTGATGAAGGCACTTGATTCATTTTCACTTGTATATGCAGTGTATTCCATAAATATGCTCAGTGTAATGCTGTCTAATTGCAATGGTTGATTCTTTTACCATTTTAGAGCTTTGAATAATGGATTGGGAGTATGCAAATGTTAAATAACTTAACAGTGTATCTAAAGCTATAACTGGAAAGCTTTTTTTCTGAAGGACTTATGTTCAAGTCCTGTTGGAGACAGTGAATGACTTCTCACACACACACACACACACACACACACACACACACACACACACACACACACACACACACACACACACATACAGACACACACACCATTTTGTAGAGAGATAAATAATAGCATTTAACTAGTTGTCAAGCTGGAATGCATAGTATTAATGTTACTGAATTATTCTGATTATACGCAATAAAATGAGCTATGATCATTAAGTTCAAATCTAGTTCACTTTTGTTATAAATGTATTTATTTATTCACATTTGGTTACCAGGAAAGTCAAAATGGGTAGGTACCTATTTTCATTGGAGGCCTAGAAAGAAAAACTCCAAAGTATTACAAAAATATTTTAATAATAATAATTGTGCATTCTTCAAAAACAATACAAAACATTTACAGTTAAAATAATTATATCAAATTAGACGTAATGTGAAAACATTGGCTAGGAACAGATACAACTTACATGACAATGATTTAATATTTGGAGAAATGTTAGCCACTTTATAGAGAAATTAAAGGTAGGTTAGTATAATGCAAACATGAACTGCAATATGAATTGAGAGAACAGGGTTATAGCATGTTCAGAATGAGAATCAGGGTTATGAAACTGACTGAAGTAAGGATGTGAGTGAAGAAGGGAGAGTAAGGAGGTGTAAGGCATAAATAGGTATTTCCTCATATTTAGGGATGTGGTTTATCCTAGGGTTGAGCATTAATAGAGACACATTTTGGATAGGAAGTCTTTCACAATGATTGTAAATGACATGAAGGAGGATATTGACCTGATGGATACAGGTAAGCAATTCCAGGTTTTAGAAGCTTGGTATGAGTACAGACCATGCCCAGCAGATTTCATAGCTTTGTGGAGAGAAAGGAGTTTTTGGTCACTGGATCTTAATGACCAATTGGGAACACAATTGTGTACAATGGTGTTTACTGATGGACACGCAAATGGCTGCTAGATCATTTTATAGGTGGTAAGAAACTGTGTATATTTTAGTTGATGGGGTAGTTCTAACCAGTTTAGGCCTTTCAGTAATGAACAGTGGTTGGTTCTGAAAAGAACATTTGCAGAAAATTTTGCCATTGTTTTATAGCATTATTCAAGTTTTGATTTTGTGAGAGGTTAGTAAGGATGTGAGCACCATAAATTACTGAGGTCAGGAGGTAAGTAGTGGTAAGTGTAGTTTTAGCTGTGTTGGTGAGAATGTTTTTGGCTCTGTAAAGTCTGTAAAGCTAGATTTTGGTGGGGTTTTATATCTAATTTTGTATATGTAGGTTGAATTTAGGATAATTATCCACCATCATCCCTAATAATTTGCTATGAGCAGTGACTTCCATGGTCGCATTATTAAAAGAGAGGATTATACCTTTTGTTTTTTCATGAAAGAGGCATTTGAGGTTGAGCATGAGTTGTGAAAAACAAAACCAGGTTTCAGTGGATGTTAAAGCATCCTAAGTATTTTTTAAAGAGTGCCAGGCTGTCTGATATGCATATGAGTATTGAGTCATCTGTGTATTGTACTAGGGAGGTCTGTTGTATGGATTTGTGGAGCGTGTTGGTGCGAATGTTAAAGAGGAGGGAATCAAGATGGAGCTTTGTGCTACATTGGTGGAGTGCAGAGTGCCATTTGACTGACTGATACATATTAGACAAGTACCTTTAGTACCATATAAGGGTGGGCTGAGATAGACCTAGTGAGGTTGCTGTGGCAAACTGAGATAAGGCTTTAGACAATTCTAGAAATAAGGAGGAGATTAGCTTGCCTTTATCTCTAGCTTTTTTGTCAGTATGTACAAAGGTCAGAAGTGCAGTGTTAGTACTATGTGAGGGATAAAAGCCATGTTGTGTGGCGGATAGCAGTTCTTCATGGAAGAGATAGTTTAGCATTTTTTTAAATACATTTTCAAGTATTTTGGAGACAGAGGATATGATTGCTATAGGTCTAAAGTTAGTGATGTCTGTTGAATTTCCTCCTTTGTAAAGAGGGATAATGTGTGATTTTTCCTGAGTGAGGGAACATGGGATTCCTGGATTGACCTATTTATAGGGATTGAGAAAGGATGGGCAATGCTATTGGATGCTATCTTAAAATTCTCACTTGAAGGTCACCGGCTGAAGTACAGCATGGTTGAGTTTGTTATCAATAGTTTTATATAGAACGTGGGCACAGATGTGACGATGAAAGGGGATGTGGTGACATGGCTGGTGGGCAGGGCTGGGATTAGATGTTGGGGAGTCCTTGGTTAAAGACATTATACTATCTTTGAAATAAAAGTTGAATTCTATTGCAGTTTTGAGCAGTGAATTATTGGAAGAGGGGTTAGGATTTAATTTTTGGCTGGGATTTCTTTAAAGGCCGACCAGGATATATTATGGTTGTGTTTACTATTGTTCTGAAAGTTATTACAGAATAGTTGTTGTCTTCATTTAAATGCTTTTTTAGTACAGTTGGGGAGCATTCTGAAGTTTTCAATATACTGTGGTACTTTATATTTTTGACATTCTTTCCACGCTTTTTCTCTGTCCTGCATTAACATTCTACTCTTTCTAGACAATCACATTACATTACTTGTTTTTAGTATGGAGGTGATAGCATATTTAGGATATTTAGGAAAGTTGTATAGAATTAATTTAGAGCATCATCTAATTGGTGAAGTTTTAGGATGTTCTAGTTAGTAAACGATAGGCTAGCAATGAATATTTCTAGGTTAAACTTGGACAGGTTCATACCTCTTAATTATCCAGATTTTCACATAATGTCAAGATTTTTGCCACATATTTTTGGTCTGTTCCTCACAAAAGTTTGGTTTTCTGGCTAATCATTGGCAAATCATTGATGGCTGAAGTCAGAAAATGACAGACATTTGAGTTTCAGACTTCATATGCTTCAGAAAATTTCAGAAAATTACAGACATTTGAGTTTCAGACTTCATATGCTTCAGAAAAATTCAGAAAATGATAGACATTTGAGTTTCAGACTATATTTTGCTTCAAAAAAAATCATGCTAATGCAAAACCTGTAATTCTGTAAACTTTCCACATTTGTAAGAGCATTATTTAACAACTGTCCCTATTTTTGGACCTTTGTCCCCCATAGGTTCATAGGTGTGTACTAGGCTAATGGCCCTGGGGCCTTACAAGCTTAGTCCATAGGATTACCCTGGCATCGTGCCACTCGACCTTAGTTCCCAGTGCCTCTGTCGAGTAAAGCCACTGGAGTGACCCTGGGGTGAATTTCCTATTTCCTATCCACTCATCAAGATTTCTCTTGAAGAGGGCCAGTGAGGTACTTTGCTTGACATGTATGGGAAGTCTATTCCATAGCGTGGGCAATCTCTGGGTTATGAACCTATCCCCTCCAGCATGTTCTGTTGATTGTGGCAATGAGATTGAGGTCTCTAGAGCATGTGGTGTGGAGGGATTGGGATTTCTTTAGATGATTTATTGCTTTGTCCAGATTTCTTGCGATTAGAGGTTGAGATGTATGGACGGGTTGCATGTTGTTTTATAAACATGCTGTTTAAGTGGATGTGTGAAATGTCTGGTTGTATGGATTGGAAAATGATTACTGACAGAGTCTGACATTGTACCTGTGGCGGCGAATTTGCTAGGGTGTGATACTAAGATCTAGTCTAATAAGGAATTTGATGTCTTGCTATACTGTGTGGGTCTTTTAATTAGTTGTGTGAAACTGCATGTGTTCATGCCAGATGTAGGGTAGAAAGAGTTATATTCAGCCAATTAATATTGACATTTCCTAGAAGTATTTTTCTTGAGGAATTGTTATGGTTATCCAGTGTATGATATCTCCCAGTGTAGCCATATTGTCACCAGGAGGGGTGTAAAGGACAGTAATACATATTTGCTTATATTTGTTAATTTTTCAGGAAAGTAATAAGAAGTTCTTCTGAACTTAATTTTGGTATTGTTTTTTTGTATAGGGAAATGTCATAGTTGTTGGAAATATTAGATAAATACAGACACCTTTTCTCTTTATATGGTCATTACAGATATTATAGTTGGGGTGACATTTTGTAGTCATTTATGCTGGGGGGTCATAAGGTTTGGGTGATGTGTGGAGAATTTAGGAAGGAAGTATGGATAGTTCAACAAGCAAAAGAATAAACACGTTATGCTGAAGTCCCAACGTACTATAACAAAGTATATCCAGATAAAACCACTTTATTGAATAAAAAGTTAGCACTTTCGGGATAACCCTTCATCAGACAAAGTTTGTAACAATGAAGCATCCATATTTAACCCACCTATTCTGCAGTGTGGGTGTAATCATTATATACATCATTAAGACCGAGGAGGTCATTAAATCCACTATCCAAATGGATAGTGGATTTAAGCAGATGATTGGATGGTTTGTTTTTTAAATATGGATGCTTCATTGTTACAAACTTTGTCTGATGAAGGGTTATCGGAAGTATGGATAGTTGATTGGGACAAATTTGGAGAGATGTTGAGAGCTGTTACTGAGTCAAGGTAGGATAAGAGATGGCTCAGTAGGAGGAGAAGAACAGAGGATAAGCTGAAGAGTAGCATGATAAAGTAAAGAGATCTATATTATATTGAGGGCAGGTTGTGGGGAATTAGGAATGAAGAAGGAAACAAGGAGTTGCAGGGCTGTAAAATATTTAGTGGTAGTGGAGTCTGAAAGCTAGCTGAAGGTAGGAAGGAAGTATTTTCAATGAAGAAAGAGAGCTGGGTTCTACTGGTATTTATTTATTTATTTTACATTTGTTAACCAGGTAAAGTCTGGCTGTGCAAGTAGCCCGTTTTCAACAGAGACACGGGGAGGTAACTCCATAACAATAGTAAAAAAAGATTACAATTTTTTTAAAAGATTTACAAACAATATACAAAAATTTTGACAGTTGCCAACAATCACAATTTACAAAAAGGTGAATGTAAAACAGAAAACATTACATTTCTTAAGCCTTATTACAGACAGTAATATGAAACTCATTATATATATAACTAAAAACCATTGTGGTATTTTCATTTGGTAGAAGTAAGACAAGAAGATAGCAGAATAGAGAACATTTGATCGAAGGCATGCAAAACTAGCCAGGAGTATTACAGGAGCATAGCCATTGTTGAGTAAGGTATTCCTTTAAGAGTTTTTTGAAGTTATGATGATATGCGTTTTTTAAGATATTCTGGGGTAATAGGTTCCACTGTTTGGCTACTTTGAAGGAGAGTCACCAAAGTAATTATGGGACTTTGTAACCTTGAGTATAAGTTTATCGGATGATCTATGGGTCCTGGGGTTGGTATTTAGTTGCACTAGGTTGGAGAGTGCAGGGCTGTTTTCAAATTTGTGGATAATACAGTGGGCAGTGGTGAGCTGATTGAGCAATAACAGATTGGGAAGTTCAAGCCAGTGTAATTTTTGAAGAGCAAGACAACGATAGGTCCTGTTGGGTATATTAGCAGCAAATTTTGCTATTTTGTTATAGCAGGAATCAAGTAGATGTAAATCAGACTTGTGCAGGTTAGTGAAAAGCTGACAACAGTAGAGAATAGTAGATAGCAGGAGGGATCTGGCTCTGGCTAGTCTGGCATTTTGAGTAAGGTAAGGTTTGTACCTATATAGAGCACCAAGTTTGATGTGAACTTTCTTTATTGTGAGTGATATGTGTTTACTGAATGTTAGGTTGTTGTCTATTGTGACACTAAGTAGTTTTGTTTGGTTAACTGGTTCTATTATAGTGCCATTAGTGGAGTAGATGGAGAGAGGAAGTGGTTTTGTTTTGGATTTCCTCTTAGAGAAGATCATTAATTTTGTTTTGTTTGGGTTTAGGATGAGTTGGAGTTCAGTTAGATCATTTTCAATACCTAGAAATAACTTTTGCAGTTTATCTTGGAGTTCTTGGGGTGTGGGAGCAGAGCAAATAAGAGTAGCATCATCAGCATATTGAATGACAGAAGCAGATTTAGGGGCAGTGTTTAGACTATTTGTGAATATAATAAAAAGTAGAGGGCCAAGGATGGAACCCTGAGGAACCCCACACAGACTGGGAGGAGTGTGGGGAGTTTATTATCCCATTTAGTTGCCTTTTGTCGATTAGTAAGGTAGCTAAAGAACCATTTGAGAACTGTAGAGTTGAGATTGAAGGAGGCTAGAGTGTCGAGTAGTACTTGCTGGGATACGGTATCTTTGGAGGTTTAATAAGCAGTCCAGGCTCTATCCCTTTGTTTAATAAGCGATTTAGCACCTTTGGTTATCCAAGGTAAGTTTTTGGCTTTGGAGTGAATTTTTCTTGTTGAAGCGAGGTTATTAAAGATGTTGAGGAAGGTATCATTAAAAATTGCATAGCTTGGTCTAGGTGGAGTGATTTTAGAGGTGACCAGTTGCAGTTTTGAAGTAGGGAATTTAAGATGGTAGGGGAAAATTTTCTTTTGTTGCATATGTGTTTGAAAATGACATTATTTATTTATTTATTTATTTCCAGTTTGACGACCGAGGAGGTCCACTGGGCTCAAAGAGCCTCTTTTCAGTGGAGGCTCGGGGATTAAAGCTCCATAGTACAAAGTAGAAGCTACATAATACAAAAAACAATACATAGTTGCAAAGGTACCAGTAAAACAACCTAGCTATTAAATAGCAAACTAAGCAAAGTTGAACTGCAACATAGACAAAAAATATATAATACATATTTACATGTTTACAGGTTGAGAACAGTAGTACAGAGTTAAATTTGTACATAGGTTAGCAATGTCTGAGAGTGTTATAATGGTAATGTTAACATAGGGTTAATCCCTGGTGGGTAAGGAAGAATGAAACCTTGTGTGTAATAAATGTAATCATGTATTAAGCAAGTTAGGTAGGTAGAGTGCAATTGCACTTCCATTTATATGATGGGTAGGAATGGAGCTGGGTTTTGAAGAGTTCAAAGTTTTCAGAGATTCTTAGAGATGGAGGGAGAGAATTCCATTTTTTGGCTAGGGAAAATGATAGGAGTAGCTGACCAGTGGGACAATTTGGTTTGTATACAGAGATTAGATTTTGGTGGGCAGATCTTAGAGTTCTGTGTGGGGTGTATAATGGTAACATCTTTGCTAGTGCTGGACATTTAGTTGGTTTGAAAATAAGCTTGTGAGCTGTGGTAAGTTGGAGGTAGTCTAGATAGTTGGGAAGTTCTAGCCTTTGCAGCTGGAGGAGAGGTATACAGTGGTGAGTGGAGTATTTGGATGTGGTTGCGAACTTTGAGATTTGTTGTAACAGGTTTCCAGTTTTGAGGAGATGGAGGAAGATAGGTTGGTTAGTAGGGGAGCACCATACATCAGTGAAGGTAGTAAGCAGGTAGTGGCAAGGGTCTGTCTTGTTGAAGGGGAGAGGAAGTGGGAGTTTCTGTACAGCATGTCAAGTTTCTGATGGGTTTTCTTAATATTTAGCTGAATATAGGTATCACATTTTAGATGTTCATCAATAGTTACCCCAAGAAGTTTGGCAAAAGGAACAACTTCTATAGTAGAATCAGCATGGCTGATAATATTGAAGGAGGTTTTATCAAGAGAGAGAGATTTTGAGGGGGTGAATAGTAGGATTTTTGATTTGTTGGCATTCAGGGAGAGATGATGTTGAAGCATCCAGTTCTCAGTAGTTGAGAAAGCAGTTTGAGTTTTAGTTTGGAGCTCAGACATGTTAGAGTTAGAGCAGACTAAAGTTGAGTCATCTGCATATTGTACTATTTTAGTGTTAGGAATGGCTGTGTGGAAATCATTTATGAAGATATTAAACAGCATTGAGCTGAGCCGAGTATGGATCCGTGGGGTACCCTGGTTGGGGTTGGAAGGAAGGCTGAGTTGCCAGTTTTCCATTTCACAGCCTGGGATCTATCAGAGAGGTAGCTGCTCAACCAGGTAATGTTGTTTTGTGAGAGGTTAAGATTAGAAAGGTGGGTATGGGAGGCTGTATCAAAAGCCTTGGAGAGGTCAAGGAGGACTGTGGATACAAGTTCTCCAGAGTCACAGGCATGGTTTACAATGTCTAGAAAAGAAAGAAGAACAGTTATTGTGCTATGGCCAGGAAGGAACCCATGTTGTGTTGGGGTAAGGTGTTGGTTATTTATAAGGAAAGGCATGAGCTGGAGGTGGATACATTTCTTGAGAATTTTTGAAATAGGAGAGAGAATTGCTATGGGTCAGAAGTTGGAGATGTTATTATTTTTGCCTCCTTTATGGAGGGAAAGGCTAAAGGCTGCATGCCACAGTTTAGGGACATAAGATTCCTGTATGGATCTACTGATGAGTATACTAATGGGGGTGGCAATGCTGTCTGATGCTAGTTTTAGAAAGAGTGAGGGGATGTTGTCAGGGGCATTGGAGCATGGCTTAAGTTTAGAGAGAAGATTTTTATATATGAGGTGGGGATGGGTTTGAGATGAAATATAGGAGGAGTGTTTAGGAAGGAAGACTGGGAAGAGGATTTGAGTTGGGGAGGAGTTGTTGCTACGGAAGGTTTTGGTGAGTTCTACTATGGAGTTAGTAAAGAAGGAATTGAACAGTGTAGCTATTTCTGGGTCAGATTTACTAGTGTCAGGGCAAGGGTTGTTTTTGGGTGCCTGGGTTGAGAAGAGAGTTGATGGATTTCCAGAATTGTTTGGGGTTTGTGGAATGAGTAGTCTGGAGTTTTATATAGTATAATTTTTTTATCCTGAATAATATGTTTTTGGCTAGGTTGCAGAGTTGTTTATATTTAAAAATGGCGTCAGGGTGCTTATTGCAGTGGTAAAGTTTCCAGGTCTTGTCCCTTTGTTGCATGAGTGTTTTGGTATCTTTAGTAAGCCAGGGGGTGCAGCTGGTTTTTATACGTTTTGTTCTTAGAGGGGCTTGGGAGTTCAGGGTATCTAAGAAGGTTGAGTTGAAGAATTCAACAGCATTGTCTAGAGGAAGAATTTTTAGATTGTCCCAATTTATTAGTTTGGGAGAATTGCAGAAAGTTGTGGGGTTAAAGTTTGTGAGATTCCGAGTATGGATATATTGGTGTAGGTGAGGAGAGGAGGGAGTTGATCTATGGATGAAGGCTGGTAAGTGATCACTAATGGAGTCTGGTAAGGTGCCAATGTGGGAGATGTTATTTGGGTAGGAGACAAGGATCCAGTCCAATATGGAGCCTGGGGGGGTTATTTTTATTGGGTCTGGTTATGACATTGGTAAGTTGAGAGAAATTACATAGATTGATGGATGTGGTGGGATTCTTTGCAGTAATTTTGTTCCAGTCGATGTTTACATCTCCTAGGATGTAAGTCTCAGACTTGATAGTAGTTGAGAGGCCCATTGAAAATTTTCCTCAAGTGTGTCTATATTGTTTCCAGGGGTATATAGAGGGCTATGACACAAATGTTTTTATGGTTATTTAGTTTGAGAATTCCTATGACTAGATCAGCACTGTTGAACTGAGGGATAGTATTTTGGTAGGGAGTGATGGAGAGTAGGCTGTAGCAGATTAAGGCCACTCCTCCTCCCTTCTTTTTTGGGTGGTCTTGTATAAGAGCTTGAAACCAGGAGGTAGGATTTCAGAGTCAGGCATATTGGATTTTAGCCATGTCTCTGACACAGCTACTATGTAAGGTAGGGTATGGTATAGCCAAGCATGAAAGTTGGCTATTTTGTTTTTTAGACTCTGGGAATTGATGGTCAGGAGTTTGAGATATTTAGGGTTGGAAATATGGGTGGTAATAGGGGGAAATGGAGTGTTGGTGGTATCAGGTCCTGAGTTGGGGTGTATGTCACCTGCTAGGCATAGGCAGTTAAAGAGGAATGGGAGGAGTTTGCGTTTAGTGGGAGGTATAGTAATGCTTTAGGAATATAACATTTCAGAGAGGCAGGTAGAAGTTTTAGTTTGAAGCAGAGAAGTGGGTTTGGTTGAACTAGGGTGGGAGATATAGTGTGAAAGTGAGATGTGGTAGAGTGATGTTGGGTGTTGAAGGTTATGGTAGGGTGAAGAGAGGATAGGATTGAAGGGGTAGTTTGAAAGAGGAATAAGAGGTAGCATGGTATAGAGGAATTAGAAGTAGCTGCAGAGGGAGAGGATGAGAAAGGTTTGAGAAGGCATGGTGTGGTGTAAGTATAATGAGTAGATGGGAGGAGGGTATGTGAGGAAGTAGTTGGATGTAGGGGAATTATGAAAGTGTAAGAGGGAGGAGTTTAGAAGTAAGCAATGTGCTTTAAGGTTTGGGATTGGGAGGGGGTAAGAAAGTATTGGAGGATGGTTGTGAGGAGATTGCGTGGATTGGCAGAGATGAAGGGAGGGACTTATAGTTACAATAAGTGTAGGAGCACTGGGGGTATGTGGGAATTGGGGGTAGGGTAGGGGAGTGGAGTGAGCCCGCAGGGTGAATGGAGCAGGTAGATCCAAGAAAGGAAGGCAGCAGAGCAGTGTGATAAACAATCAGTATGGTGACGGTAAGTACAGAGGAAGGTAAACAGGATGGTTAGAGGGATGCTTGGGGTATTGTTATAAGGGAAAGGAGTTGAGTGATTATAGAAGTAGGTAGGACTGTTGCCAAGCAGTTAAAGAGAGTGAAAAGACTAGATTTTTATTATAGTGAGTGAGATATTAATTATGGAGAAAGGAACCACTATAGGAGTTAGAAAGGTATAGGGAGAAAGTCGGCTTAGATATAGGAAATAGGAGGCTAGGATGAGGCAGGTATGGAGGGGGATTCACAGTAAGAAGGGTATGGGTGCTGGCTATTCTGGCTGGGATCCTATACTAGCTTCTGGCAAGTGGTAGAACAATTTCACATACAAATTAAAGGAGGTATTACATCATGTAACATACTTTCTTTAATCCCTTTAATTTCACTTCTGGGAGAAGGTAGGACTTTCCCTGTTGGGGAATCAGGCAAATAGGGTGTGATTAGGTATCTGTGACTGGTCTTGGATGTCCAGGAGGGCTGGGCTGGTAGGCAAAACAAATTAGGTAGAGAAGGTTGAAGAGTTTCTTTAATCAGGGGGAGTGAATGCATTTCCTTAGAAGAAAGGTAGGGGAGTGATCACTGAGAGAATTGGAGAGGCACCCAGCCTGGTGGACAAAGTTGGGCTTATTGGTTAGTATCCAGTCAAGAACAGATTCTTTCTTGGTGTGTTTATCAATTCTAGTGGGGAAGTTTATAGTTTGGGTGAAATTGAATAAATTGATAAAATTGGAGGGGTTGTCAGATGAGCAGGATAGCCAGTCCAAGTTGAAATCACCTAGCACTATAGTTTCTAGGTTGAAAGTAGAGGATGCCCAAGATAGAAGACTTTCAATGGTAGGTAGTTTATTTCCTGGTGGTTAGTAGGAGGCAATAATTATGATGGTTTTATGTGGATTTACTTCAAATCACGTAGTTAGAACTTCTGCTTCTGATAGATCTGGGGGAGTACAGATTAATTTTTCAATTTTGAGGAAATTTTTATACATGATGGCAATGCCTCCACCATGCTTGTTCAGCTCATCTTTTCTAATAACATTATAATCACTAGTAAGTATTTCCTCATCTTTAATGTGGGGTTTTAGCCATGTCTCTGTAATAATTACTATATCAGGAGTGTAGGTAGTTAGGGCTGCATGAAATCCACTAGTTTTTGTGATACTTCTGAGGTTAAAATTAATTATGAGTAAGTCTGATTTGGAATTTTTTAGAGGAAGAAGGTGGAGGGCAGTATTAGCAGGTGTGGTGGGTGTTATTGGGTGGGGTGGGAGTAGCTGTGTGGGTCCTGGGTTACGATGTATGTCAGCTTGGAGTTTGATTTCTGTTAGTGAGTGTAGAAGGAGAGATAGTTTGAACTTGGATATTAGTCAATGAAAGAAATCTGAATAGAAAGGAGAGTTAGGGATATGGACATATTTATAGTGGAAGAGCAATATGTTAGAGTTAGTGTAGACTTTAGAACAGATAATGAAAATGGATATTTGGTTTTGTATGGTATGTAATAGTGGGGAGTGTAGGAGAGGGGTAGTGTGTTATGTTTGATGTGATGAAGGATGTGGAGTAGGAGGCTAGGTAGAGGGTAATGAGTAGGAAAGAGTTGCTCAAAAGAGTGGTGATAACTGACATTTTGAAATAGTAGGGAAATAGGAGAAAACTATGGGTGGGTTGGTGTCTGCAGTTTAGTAGAGAGAGAAAAATTTCCTGATACAGCGATGTGGTGACAGTGTTATATGAGGGATGAAAATAATGGTTAGTGAGGTGGGAGGGGAGAAAATAAAAAAATAAACAATTGATTATGGGGATGTTGGATGAGGTAGCTACAAGTTATAGGATAATGAGTTAGAAAGGTGTGGTTTAGGTTAATAAGTGTATGGAAAGTGGCAGTGGGTGGGAATGGGGGTAGGGTAGAGGAGTGGTGTGAGCCCGAGTGAAGCGAGGGCAAACGGACCGGGATGAGCCAAGCCCAGAGGCAAGAACAGTCCGGAAACAATCAATAAAAAGTCTAACAGAAAAAGGCTATGTACTGTTAATAGTAAGAAAAAAAAGGTTTTATTGTGTAGTACTATCCGGTAAGAAATGTCTTAAAGCAGACTGATTAGTCCAGAATTTAACAGACATAAGTTTATTGAAAACTAACAGATTATTTTAAGAATGGGGAGGTCCTTGCTGCCAAGCTGCTTCCCAGTGTACCAACTCACTAGAAAGTAGATAATGCCTTAAATAAGTATATTTTAAGACTTAAAAAACAAAGCCAACATACTTTGCAGAGGAAAAAAAAAGATGCTGCAAGGTGAGAGATAACAGAGCTGAATGGTGAGCGATTTTCGTTGCAACCGTTTATTCAGTATGCAGGACTTTTAACAGTACACTGGCAGTACGGAGAGATAAAAGACAAAGCTTGGCTGTTAGAGAGCAAGCTGAGGGAACACAGTGAATGAGTCAGCAGCAAGGAAGAAAATTGTTTGAAAATCTTATGTTCTCTTGGTATGGTTCTTCTCTTATGTTTCTGAAATATAAGAAATAGAAGGGCTTGAAAGGCAGGGTATGAGGATGTAGTTAAGATAGGAAGTAGTGAGGGTTTATTTTACGGGAAGCAGAAGTTAAACTGCAGAATAATTAGTATGTACTGTTGGAGAATGGTCTGAGTATGTATGTATATAGTACGTGTTGGTAAAAAGGTTGTTGGGAATAATGCTGAATGTTAGATATAATTTGGGAAAAGGATAATCACAGCAGAAGTATTAATGTGATAGTAGTAAAGTTGTTTGGTGAGGATTAGGGAATGGGTGTTACAGGTGAAATGTGCATATGAAAATTGGAGTGGGGGTGGGTATCACCCTCAGGTCAATTATTACAGAGACCCAATAGTTTATAGCTGATACAGAGCAATTAACAACAATGCACAAAGTAGAAAATGTTTTCTTTAATTTACTGAATGCAGAAACCAGGAAACTATGGGGATTAAGTACTGGCATGTACAAAGTAATCTACTGCTCAAGAGAAAGGGGAGTGGCCCACTTACTATGTGGTTCTTAGAATGCAAGGACTACTGCTTTGGACGGAAATGTTATAGCCACTTTTCAGCACAGGGTTGGGATGTATTTGATTAGTTACAGGTAATAAACAACACGATACTTCATGTTAAACTTCTTACATTGTACAAAGACAATCTCAATGAAAATGTCCAAGATTTGGGCATTGTGGCAGATCTTCTGTAATATTGAAATCTGGAGCAGGTGAAGTGACCACAGGCTAATGCACAATGACAATATTCACAGTGAAAATATTCAAAAGATGGGCATTATGGCAGACCTCCTGCAATATCAGAGTTAGGGATGGATGAAGTTACCACATGCTATTGCACAATGAGAATATTCTCAGTGAAAATGTTCGAGAGTTGGACCTTTTGGTAGATCTTCTGTAATATCAGAGTCAGGGGTGGAAGAATTGACCACAAGGTCTGCATTGTGAATGAAGATGGTGACTGAGTGGAAATGGAGACCAACAAAGCTGAAATCATCACAGAGACTGCATTGGCCCACATGTATTAAAGCTATCAAAAGAACCATGGAAGAAAGATATGTAGGCGCCTGGTCATCCATGTCCACGTACACAGCCTTGCTTGTTGTACTGCACTTCAGTAGAGTACCTAAGGAACCTGCAGTGGATGAGCCTTCTGGCCTCAGTCCTAACCATGTGGCTGCTGAAAGGTGTCCCTCCATTCCCGATTTAGTACTTGTCAGAGAAAATTATTTGTGTTAAATACGGTTTTAATTGTGCATAGCAAGAATGGGGCACATTGTAGAATGTAGGCAAGGAGAGATACAGCACAGCTGTATACGCAATCATGTGCCTGAATAAATCTCACTTGTTGGAAGACTTAGCCCATTGTCTGTTTAATTATATAACAAAATCGGTAATGTCTTCCTGTCTCTCTGCCAGTATATGTAATTTTAAAAAACCCAGGAAAAATCCCTAAATATTAGATTTAACATGAACAGGAAAATATTAGATTTAACATGAACAGGTTTAATATCTAGGACAGAACTAATAACTGAAAATAAAATTAGGGTATTCCTAGTGGGATGTCTAATGATTTTGCATTGCTGTTTTACAAAGCTACATCAATTTTGCTTGTCAGTCATTGTAAGCTGTCAGTGTAAATTACAACATTACTAGAGATGTTCTGCTTATTTATGACATTGCTTATATAACAATGGTATTGATTCCGCAAGGCTATAATTAAAACCAGAAAGTCTAGTGCTGTAGTTGACTGCATCACTTAATTATGACACTTGGCAACTGCTATAGCTCTGATATGTGGCACTATATTATAATTTTAATCAAACAAAGAATTAAGTTCACATCTTTGAGGTTATTTTTAATGACATAGAAGTTGCAACGAGATTATTAATGCTGCCCCTAACTTATTATTTTCCTAAAGATTTATTTTACAGTACTTCAGAGACAGAGATAACAGCTAATGAATTAAACACTTCCTTATCCTTAGGCACATGGATCCGTCAGTACGTAAGGTATTGATAAACACAATGACTAGATGTTTCTAGAATAAAACTTTTAAGGTATCTTTCTTGCTAATGGCTGACAACTAGATTGAAGCACAGCAGTAAACACAGACACACACACGCACACACACACACACACACACACACACACACACACACACACACACACACACACACACACACACACACACACACACACACACTAAATGAATATATAAATATCAGAACAGATCCAAATAAATGGTCATTCCCAAGGACTTGGAAATCAATACCTCATAGTACTGACTAAGGAGTAACTGGGAACATAAGGTACAAACTACGTATGAAATAAAAGCTTCATTTACATTTAACTAGTGGCATAGAATGTTGTCTCATTTAGTGTGCATTTATTACAACCTTGCTGCAGTAATAAGAATGAGACAGTTATAGACTCTTGTGAGATGTTGTTCTAACCAAATATTTAACTTTATGATGACAAAGCTATAGATAAGTTTATTGAAATGTTCAGATTTGTTTCCACAGTGTTTGTAAGTTCCATATTTCAAATATATTGGGTGCACTGTTTCTAATAATTTAAGAACAGTTTTAAATACCCAATGCACAGAAAAAAAGCATTCTCTGAGGAGAAACAAGAACTGTATAAACCAACACACCTCGTGGAATCAGACCTGATACCAAAAGAAGAGTCCAAAGTAAAATTATTTTGACATATGACAATATTTTTAACAGGATTGAACAAGTTAAAGAAAATGTGTTGAGGAAACAAGGGAAACTAAGGAGGGATGAACTTAACTATCAACACAAGGAGGCATACCCACTTCCAAAAAATTATTATGACACCCCCCCCCTTTTTAACCAGAACAGGCAAGAAGCAGAAGTTAGGATGGGTCAATATGATGAGAGAAATGAGTCTAACAACTACAAAACAGAGTTATATGAAGGTGAGACAGATGACGTTTTTGACCAAGAATTCCTACCTCCAAGGAGATCAGAAAGAATTCTGAATAGGAACAGAAACCAAGACAATAATAATTTTTTAGGGCGACCGCAGACACCAAGGGGACAAGGGTCCAAAGGGCAAAGACAGTTTTGGAAAAACAGGAAGGGGAACAGGTACTGAATTTAAGTACACAGATACAACCTTGTAGTTCACCATTTAAGGAGAACTTACTTTGTTCGCAAGGGTTCCATGTTTATAATTACACAGACATGGAAATCACTGAAGCACATTTCTCTCTTTTAGGAAAGGGTCTAAGTTTGTACCTGGGAGTAAAGTAGATATAGTGGATATACTCACAGAACTTAAATTTTACATTAGGAAGTTAAATTTTCAACTACAGTTTAAACAAGAGGCAGAAAGAATCCCAGAAGATAATAGATTTAAGAGAAAGAGCTTATATAACCCACCTATACATCCTACTTTAGTGGATTTTGAAAGAATATGTACAAAGAAAATCTATCAAGCCTATTATTTGCATAAAAATAAAACTTTTAACCTCACAGGAGAGGAAGCCTTAGAATTGAAAAAACTAAGAGATTCAGATTGATACAGGGTGATGAGACCTGATAAAGGGGGTGGGGTGGTTTTGGTGGAAAAAGAAGACTATGTGAATGATATAGTAAACACACTATATGACACAGATCACTATGAAATAGTTTCCAGAGGAGAAATAGATATACCTCATAAAAAAGCTAATGCTATTCCTGGAAGATAGTTTATTTCAGGGAATGATTTATGAACAAACTTTTAGATTTTTGTTTAATGACCACTCATACATCCCCACTGCCTTTGGAATTCCGAAAGTGTATAAAAATCTTTTTCACCCACCATATCATCTCATCATAGCAGCACACAGCAGTTCTACTTACTCAGTGGGGGTCTTTATTGACAGTTTATTGAAAGATGCATTAATTCCTATTAAACATGTGTTAACAGATTCATGGGACTTCCTTGGAAGAATTAAACAAGAATATTTTAGAATCTAAGGGATTTTTCTACTATAGATGTAGTAGACTTGTTTAGTTCCATACCACATGAAATAGGACTGGAATTATTTTCAGAGGCTTTATTAGAATATACTACATTGATGGGGCCTCTTTTCAATTTTATTATTGATGCTATGGAGACTATCTTACAGCACAACTATTTTAGTTTTGAAAGTGAATTTTTCAGGCAGCTAAGATGTGTTGCCATGGGGTCAAGCTGTGCCCCAATGTATGCCAACTTAGTGGTAGCAGCATGGGAAAGGAGATACATTTTCAACTCAGGTTTTGAAGAAGGGGGGTTGTTTACTTGCATTACCTGGATGATATTTTTGTTTTATAAAAAAGGGAAGAAAAATGGTACAAAAATGTGAATACATAAACAACATTTGTGAATATTTTAAGTTCACTTATAATTTCCATGCTAAGGAAATTAACTACCTGGATGTCACCATTAAAAAGAACTATGAAACACAAGGGTTTACATCCAAGGTTTTCCACAAGTCCAGATATTCAAACATTTTTTGGCACTTGAAAGTAACCACCCATATTACATCAAAAGAAACCTAGTTCGAGGCCAGATGATCCGAGGAGCCAGAATCTGCTCCACTATTACAGATTTTAAATTAGAACTAGGAAATTTGAGTTCTATGTTTCTGGCCAGAGGGTACACCCCAAAAATGGTTTACAATTTGGCTGATAAAATTCTGAGGGGGTGGGGAAACAAGTTTGTTCCACTTTTAGGTCAAGACACAACCACAAATAGAGTGGGGAGACCCAATAATAATAAAAAACAAGAATATACCAACACTATGATTACACAGTTTGGAACTTTTGATGGTAAAGTCAAGGATATTTTGACTCACAATTGGTTAATATTGCAATGTAACCAAGAGTTAAGTAACAAACTGGGAGAAAAAACCCTATTTACAACTAAGGTGGGACACAACTTGAAATTTTTGTTTGAACATCCCATCCACCAACAACCCACCCAAGGAGGTAGAACTAGTTGTGGTTTATGCAAGTACTGTCCCTATATTTACACAGGTAAGGAACTAATGGTAGGTGACCCCCAGAGAAAGATTTATTTGAAAAAAGGGAACTGTGATAGCAGTGGGTTAGTATACATAGTTATTTGTCAAGACTGTTACATGTTCTACGTGGGAAAACAGAGAGATCCCTACATAAAAGAATATATGAACATTTATATGCTATTGAGACATATAATACTAATAATGCATTATATTTGCATACCCTCTCTTATGGGGTTAGGCAAGACTTTCGTTTTGGTATCTTGGAAATTATTAAGAAAGATATTAGAGTGGGGGATAGTCAAATAACATATATAGAAGTGAGTATAGATGGCAGCTTTTGTTAAATGCCACCCACCCTCCAGGTCTGAACGACCATATTTCCCTTGTACCTATACTTAAAGAAAGAACGACCAAACTATGAACTGTGAAAGTTTTTATAGAATGTTTTTGAATAATATATGTTTGTTTTGTATTCATATTAATAATTATTTTCATTTAAAATGGTAATAATTAATGCATTGTGATTTTAGAATGACTACTTGAATGTTTTAAAAGTTCATGAGCACTTTTATTGGATAATTGAATTATTTAAGTACTTAATTGATGTTAACTAATTCAAGGATAAAAGCACTTTGTGACTGGATGTTAATGGTTTTGATAAAGTCCTGTAGTGCTTGACTTATTTTGTGGCTGTGAATAAACAATTTTACTTTGGACTCTTCTTTTGGTGTCAGATCTGGTTCCACAAGGTGTGTTGGTTTATACAGTTTTAAATACAACTAATATAATGGTGTTGATACATATTTATAGGATCATAGGATCCTAGCAGGTTACTAGGCTAACGGCTCTAGAGCCTTTTTAAGCCTAGCCATTCATGCCCAAATTTTCGCAATTATGAATGCCCATGGGCAATAACAGCTTTGGTATATGTCTGTGCCTTAGGACATCTATAAACTACCCCTGTCCATAAGGGCCGCATGCGACAAGTCGGGGTGAATTTCTGATTTTCTGTCTATTGGTCCAAATTGTGTTTGAACAGTCTTAAGGAAGAGCTCTGTTTCACATGAATGGGGAGTCTGAGAAGGGGTAAACTCTGAGATACATACCTGTCCCTCCAACATGTTTTATTGATGTCATAGACAAGGTTTAAATCCTCAGATTGGGTAATTCTAATGCTATTTGTTTTACAGATGTATAGCAGATACATCAGGGTTGGATCAGGGAATGCACTGAAGGTTAGGCATAGATTTCCCCTCAGTAATTTGTAGGGGACCATGTACAGGACAGGGCTTTGAGGCAATCCATTATTTACACCCTGTATTCTTTTAATGAGGAACTTCTGTGGCCACTCCAGCTGTTGAAAATGCTTGATCAGGTACATGCCAGAGGGTGCACTGTAATTGATTATTGGTCTAATGAGGGCTGAGAATAGTGGGGCTATGATCTCCTTAGATCTTGATGCCATGCCATTACTTATAAGTTGCACCATGCAGAAGGATTTTCTCACCACCATGGGCACATGATGATCAAAGTTCAGGTTACTGTCAACCAGAGTTCCCAAGTCCCATACTGCTGGGTCTATTCTTAGGGAGTATTATCAGTGTTGTAACTTGCAGGGATAGTAGTCTTCCTAAAGGGTCTAATCATGCATTTGTTGCATTCAGTTTTAGGCCATGGTTATAGCACCAGTTATTTGTCTATGTCAGACCTTCCTGAAGGATATCTACACATTTGGGGTATTCAGTGATTGCACCCAGCTTGCAGTCAGCCAAAGGCCCTCTACATTTGATTTCATTTCTGAGAAGTATATTCCAAACAGGAGAGGTCCCAGTACCTAGCCCTGTGGGACACCTCTAATAACAGGCCTCTTGGTGGAGGTGGATTCCCCTACCCTAACTTCATGTATCCTATCTGTGAGCCATTTGCTTATCCATCAGGTGACACAGAGATTTATGCCTAAATTGGTGAGTTTATCTATAACACCCAAGTGAGGTATTGTGTCAAATGCCTTTGCCAGGTCAAGGCAAGGCAGTATGTACCATTTTGCCCTTGCCCATGGCTCTAGTGACCTTTTCAAAGAAGTCCATCAAGTTTAGAAATCAAACTAGGATGGGTCCACTGTTTGAAGATTTCCAATGTCTCTGTTTATCAGGTCCAAAATAATTATTTCCATGACCTTGCTTAAGACTAGCCAAACTTATGGGTCTGCAGTTCCCTGGGTCTGTTGACAGCCTCATTTGTATAGAGGGATGACAGTTGCAATCCTTGATTCCCTAGGGATGAAGCTTGTCTGGAGACTGTGGTTGAATAAAGATTCTAGTAGGTCTGATAGATTATGTTTCATGCTATTTAGAAGGCTTCCTGGGATATTATCAGGATCCATTGATGCAGTGGTTTTATCCCTGGAGAGGGAAGTGAGGACCTGTTCTTTAGTGATAGTTGGTTTAGAGATGGTAGAGGGTATTTTCTGGGGGTAAACTGGGGATGATAGTGGAGTGAAGTTTGGAGCTAAATTTATTGGCCAGCATATTTGCTATATCCTCCAGTTTGGTATAGAAAGTTCCATTTGCTATTCGTTCAGCACACTGTCAGATGTTCCCTTTAATTGTACAGAATTGAAAAATGCCTTATGGTTTTCCTTAGCCTGGGAGACAATTTTTGCCTTGACGTTGGCTTTGGTGGATTTGATTAGTTCCCTGAGTTGCTTGCTGTGACTGATGAGATAGTTTTTTTTGTCTTTTAGCCAAAGTTCTTGTTATTTATGGACAGGATATTCTTTCTTTTGTTGTACAATGTATGTATACTGGGGATCTAACAAGGAGGCCTGTTTTTGGCATTTGTCTTAGGTTTATTTCGGTTTGATTCTGCTGTTTCTGTGCAGTTATTTACATGCTTATACAGGGTTTCTGTAAAAACCTCTGCATAGGCCACTGTGTTCTCTGAGTTTGGTGGCTTGGAATTTAGCTATGCTTTCACTTAACAGTAGGTAGTTAGCTTTGGAAAAGTTCTTAAAGGTTCTGGAGTTTGTTGGGTGTTCAGCTTTTATATTTATATCAAGGGTTGTGATCTGATCTGACCAGTGAGGACATTGCACAAGGGCAGGGCACAGTGTTGCTTTATATTTGTGAGTACCAGATCCAGGATATTTGCACCCTAAAAGGTGTGCAGATTAGCTATTCCAGGCTGTTTGCATTGACAAAATGCAGACATCTTTGAGACTGCATGTTAGTGGTTGTGTATGTATCCCAGTTTATGGAGGGATAGTTAAGATCACCCATGGATATGATGCTGAGCTGAAATGTGAGTGGTTCCAGTACATTCAAGTATGTGTTATGGTCATCCTGGGTAATAGACAGGGACCTATATCTAGCAAGGATATCTTATTGGACTTAACCTAAGGTTAGCTGAAGAAGCTCAAGCATGTAATATTGTTTCACCAATCTTGAGGTGTGCCTACCTTTTATATAGAGTGATACACCTCCGTCGCTTGTCCCTTCTTATGTGGTAGCTGGTCTAAATATGTGGAAGGCATTATGGCCATTTACTGCTGGGGTGCCTTCTGTGGCTTTAAACCATGTCTCAGTAACTGCACAGATGTCAACACTCTCCAGGCTGAGGAGAGCTTCCGAGGAGTGGAGCCTCTTGTTGTGACTCCTAGCACTGGGCAGTAACACCTTTAGTTTATGTTGTGTAAAATTTACTATGTTGGAAGGTTTATCTGGTTGTCATTGCCTAAAAAAGGCATTCTATGGGTGGGTAATGTTTTGGCTAGCATCCAAAAACCTAGGGAGGACATGTGCAGACCATCCCTGGCAAACAGCATGGTCTGTCCATCATGTCTTCCCAAACTGACAAATATTGGACCCCCTTAGAATGATACCAGTAACTAAGCTAATTGTTAAAGTTACTCATCTTCTGTTGATATGGTAGTATCATCCTTGGAAAAAGTAGAATGCAACTCAAAGCTAAGCTCATACCTCCCAGGGAAAAATAATGGATGGCGAAGTGGTGCAGTGGTAGTGTTGTCACCTCACAGCAAGAGGTTCTCCGGTTTGATTCTCGTCTGAGGTGTCTTCTGTGCAGAGTCTGCATGGCCTCCTTGTGTTTGTGTGGGTTTCCCCCGGGTGCTCCCTTTCCTCCAACATTACAGAGACATGCATCTGGAGCATTTCTAGTTCTTGTTGTTCAATGTCCTGAGTGCATGTGTGATCTGGCATATTCTTGCATCTTATAGGCAACTGACTGTGACTGTCTATTTGCTCAGCCTGGTGAAGAGGGTAACAGTGTGTCTCACAACAGGGTCTCTAGTGACCAATATATTAGGTTGTGTGGCAGTTTGCCTTAAGGGCTTAAAGGTTGATACATTGTGCAATGTGGTTGTATGTATCATTGGAAGTGTTGTCTTTGTAGATTGTTTGGGAAATTGCTGAAAGCAGTATATGGGAGGCCTTTGAGGTTTGGGTAGATTGCATTTAAGATCCTTAGCATATGTGGATTGCATTTGATTCATAGCAGATGTAGTGCAGGTGTCGTACTAGCAACCTGCTTGGAGGTAAAATCTCTTACATACTGTATCAGTCTGCTTAAGAATAAGGTGGCTGTCAGTAAATATAAAACAGTGTACATTGTCTCAGGATGCCCATTTCCACCAGACTGGCTATGGAGATATTAAGAAAGTACACATCCATGGCTCTGGATCATCTTTTTTATAATCTATGATGGGCTGCGCAGTCAGGCTTTAGAGTTGCTGGTCTGGGAGGAGATGTCTAGGATTGATCTAAAACTACACTCTCAGGCTAATGCTTCTCAACAGGCAAACTACACTCTGCTAGATATTTGAGAAAATACTAGAGAAAAATTTATATGGAAAATTACAACCCTAGGTGTCTACTTCTTTACAGGGTACTGCAAACCACTGCTGCATAGGAATCCAATCAGTAAAGAATAAAGATACAGAACAAGTATATATATATATATATATATATATATATATATATATATATATAAAGGTCATATTCTGCAGCAATTCACAATTTTCTCACTATTGTGAGTTATACTGCAAGTCTAAGGACCAAGGCCAAGTAAAATGCAAGCAGAAAAATGTAGCAGAAATGCAATAAATGAGGCTCTGATCCTGAAGCAATTCACAATTCTCTCACTATTGTGAGTTATGCTACAAGACTAAGGCCCAAAAAAACCCAAGTTAAATACAAACAGTAAAAAGCAGTAGAAATAAAATAAATGATGCTCAGATCCTGCACCAGCTCACAATTCTCCCATGACTATGACAGGTACAAGACTAAAGTCCCAGAACAAGTTAAAGATGCAGAGCAGTGACTTTTGGTTAAAACAAGGGAAATGCAGAAAAGAACAATACACAGTTCAGAGTAACACTGTGAATTTTGCAGTGTGCACTAGCTGAAATTTGATTATAAGCAACAGAGGCTCGCTCAGGCTTTGAGAGGCTAATGGGAGTGCCTTATCAGTTTGTGCTATCGGTGTCCAATAGAAATTGGACTAGGACAGGCTTGCAAAATATAATTTATAGTAGGGCCTGGGCAGCGAAAAAGGTATCGGGTTTAAAAGCACAAGATTTTAGCAGATAGGTAAGAACTATCCCAAAACTGATGGAGTCAAACAGTTTTAAACTCAGAGCTCTTGTAGCTGAAGAGGAGTATAGGTGAACACAAATAAAAAGCTGTTTCTCAGCTCCTTCTACTAATTAGCTAGATGTAATTCCTACTCAATCAGTGAATAAAAAGAGAACATATGCTAACTGACCCTAGCCAGCAACTTTTAAGACTTCAAGAAAAAAAAAACTTTGCAGTAAAACAAAGTTTGAAATACAACAAACTGTAATATAATACTACTAAAACCAAAAAGTAATGGAACTATCCAAACGTGAAATATAGAAAATCCAAAAATCAGTGAAGTCGTATTACAGTTTTAAACTCAGAGCTCTTGTAGCTGAAGAATAATGCAGATGAATACCTTAAGTAAGAAAAAATGTTTATCAGACCCTCCTACTAATTAGCTAGATTCAATTCACATTCAATCAATGAATCCAAAAGTAATGTTTTCTGACAGACCCAAGCCAACAACTATTAAGACTTCAAGCAAAAAAAACTCTAATATAATAATACAAAAAAGTAAGTGAAATATCCAAACTTTAAATGTAGAAAATCCAAAAATCAATGCAGCCAAACAGCAGTTTTAAACTCTTATGTAATCTTACAGCACATTAATTCCATGTAGCATGGAGAGAATTATATCTAAAGGTATTACATAACAGCATTCTGTAATATCTTTATTGTTTCTTTTTTTGTATAATGTTTTACTTAATTAAACAAAATATAGTGATAGTTCTGGGGGGGGGTCAACTTCTGTTGGTCAATGGGTTAAATTGTCAAAACCAACATGGTCAAGACCACATGATCAACAATTTAGTTTGTCAACTCTTTTGACTGAGATTAGGGTACAGTGGAGATTGGGGAATATGCCTTTTCCCCACTGTAGTGTGATGTTAGAGTTGGTATATATAATTAACAGGGGGTGTGGGGAGTGCGTGGGTACTTCCCCCTCCAAAAACATTGTTTTATTTTGTGTCTCCAGACATGATCCTGACACCTTCCAACTGAAAAATAGCAAACAGAGTTGGCACTTCTCCCTTCCTCCATGCCTGTTGCAACAGATACAAGAACCACTAATTCAACTTGGTTTATACGGGTCAGGGTCAGTGTTTTATCCTTCTATGGCAGTAGAGCTGACAGGTTTCTTAAATTACTGCAATCACAAATAACCAATCTAGATGAATTAAAAAAATATATGTATGTATATTCTTGGTGTTTTGGCCAGTCTTTTATTCACTTAACTCACATTTTGAGCACTTTCGTTCATTCTAAAGTTTTCAGTGAACTTCATCAGAGATAGGTTACCAATGTGTTTCAAATGTGCACACATACTAATTCATGAGCTCCTATTGGAGATTTGGAGACAAACAGAGACATTACCTATAAAGCTAGTGAAGATATAGCTACTGCCACTATTAAAAGTTTAAAAAAAATCAAGTTCAGTGGGGTCATACAATTTGGCTGATGGGTTCTATACACTGTCAAGGAAATCATTGGGAATCATTTGTGCATTCATTAACTCACAAATTTTCTACTTACTCCTGTCCAGGTGGAAGGGGAGCTGAAGGCTATTGTGGTGCTCAATAATAAAAGGCAGATTATCTAATCCTGGCTGGGATGAAAGTCCATTTCGGGTTGTAGACACACTTACACAATCCATAGGTGAATCAGCAGTTCCACTATGGCATGGCATGTTTTTGAAATATGGTAAGAAATTGGGCTACTTGCTGAAAACGCACATGGACACAAGGAAAACATGCAGACTCTGCATAAAAATGCATGCCAGTCATGAACTGAACTGAAGGACCAAGAGGCAATGTAACACTAAGTCCTGCAAGCCCATGCCATCCCACCCCCCATTAATTAAATGATAATATGTAACCATGTCTCTGACCTATCTCAATATAATGTCTTGGTACCAGTTGACAAAGATGGGCAACTCACGTTGACTCATCTGAATGACCAGTATTCTAAATAAAAACATGGATAGAATTATAACTGATGTTACCCAAAATGGAAAGAGGGACACACTTTTCTTATAAACAGAACAAAAAAGGTTTGTTAAGGGATGATCCTGGTTTCTGAAAAAAAAATGACAACCAATGAAAGATTAACAGTGTTTGCTGCTTATCTGTAGATGGAGAAGGTATATGACATTACTCAACATAAGTTAATGTTGACAAATTAAAATAATTATTTGTCAATCCATGCATCATTCAGTGGGTGAAACAGTGGTTGAACAACAATATACAGCAACATGGGAGGTGTTGGTATATCCTGATGAGAGTTACAGTGTTATCTGCAGGCCAGCTACTGGAGTAACTTGTTTTATATCTTCATAGAGATAAAGTTGAAAAGAGACTCCAAAAAAACAAATAAGCTGAGGACTGCAAACTTAATAACATAATTACGTCAATGAAAGGCAATGAAGTTCTCCAAAATAGTCTGTTTAAAATGCATAAGTACTGAAGTAATAATAACCTTACCTTTAAGGAAAAAAATGTAACATCACAAGACTTAGCAAATAGGACATAAAGTTTAACTACAAAAAAATAGCCATGTAATAAAATTATGCCATTATTAAAGATCTATGAACAGTGATAAAAAATAATTTATGCTTTGTCAAGCATATATCTATCATAGGTTCATAGGTGTGTACTAGGCTAATGACCCTGGGGCCTTTACAAGCATAGCCCATAGAAGTGCCCTGGGATTCTGCCATCCATCATTAGTTCCCAGTGCCTCTATCAAGTAAAGCCACTGAATTGATCCCCGGGGTGAACTTTCTATTACCCATCCACTCATCAAGATTTCGCTTGAAGAGGGCTAGTGAGGTGCTCTGCTTGACATGTATGGGAAGTCTATTCCAGAGCCTGGGTAGTCTCTGGGTTATGAACCTGTCCCTCCAGCATGTTCTGTTGATTGTGGTAATGAGGTCGAGGTCTCTGGAGCATGTGGTGCAGTGGGATTGGGATTTCTTTAGATGTAGCATTTTTAACAGAGCTGGGTCAGACATGGCTTTGTAAGGCAAGCAGAGATCTCCTCTTAGTGGACGATATGAGACAGAGAATAGCTGGTGATTTTTGAGTCTGTCCATGTAGGACGTGTTTAAGGCCTAGAATCCTCTTTGTGAGGTACTTTTGTGGCCTATCTAACTGTTACAGGTGTCTAGTGAGGTACTTGCCAAATGGGGCATTATACTCTATGATTGGCCTAATGAGGGAAGAGTAGTAAGAAATTATGACCTCTTTCTTCCTTGATGTAAAACCGTTGGTAATAAGATGTGCCACATTGAAGGAATTTCTGACCACAATGGCAATGTGGCGGTCAAAGGAGAGGTTGCTGTCAACCTATGTCCCCAGGTTTCTTATAATGCCTTTAGTGTTCAGTGGACTAACATCAATGTGGTAATTAGTGCTGAGTTTTTCCCAAAGGGGATGACTATGCATTTTTGGCATTAAGCTTAAGGCCATGGTTTTGGCACTAGTCATTGGTCTCAGGGAGGCCTTCCTGAGAATGTCAACATCACCTGGGGAGCTAATAACAGCTCCCAGCTTAAAGTTGTCTGTGGATTTGGTCAGCCAGAGTCTCTCCATGTTGGCCTGGACCTCTGAGAAGTAGATGCCAAACAGGAGGGGACCCAGGACCAATCCCTGTGGGACTCCACTAGTGACTGGTTGGCAGTCTGACTTGGAGTCTGCTACTTTCACACTGTGGGTTCTATCTGTGAGCCAATTTGCAACCCACCTAACAATATTGGGGTTGATGCCTAGTTTTCTGAGTTTATCAATAATTCCTGAGTGAGGGATGGTATCAAAGGCCTTGGTCAGATCAAGTTAGGCTGTATGAACTGCCTTACCTTCATCCACTGCTCTGGTGACTGACACAAATAAGTCAACCAGGTAGAGCAGGCATGATTTACCTTTCACAAAGCCAAATTGTGTGGGATAAAGAGTTTGGAGATTCCCTATATCCTTGTTAATTAGGTCCATGATGATGAGTTCCATAGCCTTACATATCAGACTCATCAGGATAATGGGGCGATAATTTCCAGGGTCTGTAGTTGTTCCTCCTTTATGAAGAGGGATGACTGTAGCAGTGTGGTATTCAGTAGGGACAAAGCCTGAGGTGAGGCTGTGAGTGAACAGAGCACACAGATGTGATGCCAGTTCACTTTGTAATTCATGTAGAACACAGCCAGGGATATTGTCAGCCCCATGGAAGCTGTATTCTTGGCTTTAGACAATGCAGCTTTAACCTTTGCTGCAGTAATGTTGGGTGCCTGGCATTCTTCCGGTATTGAGATTGGTCTTTTTGGGGGGGTAAAGTTGGCACTGAATCTGTCAGCCATACGTTGGCAACATCTGTTGGCTCAGTATAGGAGGTACCATTGTGCAGTAACTCAGAGGAAATCTGGGTATTGCCATGGAGATCCTTGATATAACTACAGAAGGCTTTGTGGCTGTTTTTTAGTTTCTGCCGCAATTCACCCTTCATAGCTGGCTTTGGAGGTTTTGATGAGGGATCTCAACTTTTTGTTGAGGCTAATAAGGGAATTTCTCCAGTCTTAGGACTTCAGCTTTTTCTGCAACAGTTTCTTCCTTCTGTTGTAGTGTTTATTAATGGCAGGTGACCATCAGACTGGCTTCCTTTTTTTGGAGGAGAGCATCTTGGTTCTGTTGGGTATGGCTAGGTCCATGCATTTATGTACGTGTTCTTACAGTGCATTGGTGTATGATTCAGCAGTCATGCATCTATTTTCTATTGGCATGGTTGCCGTGAAGTTAGTCACCTCTGTTTTTAGGAGTCCAAAGTCAGCTTTGGAGATGTTTTTCATGGTGGATACCTTTGCAGGGGGTGTGGGTGAGATGTGGATTTCCATGGTGATTAGTTTGTGGTCAGATCTAACCAGGGAGAATTGACTAGTGGTGTAGAGCAATGGTTGCCCATGTTAGTAATAACCAGGTCAAGGATGTTGCTTCCTCTATTGGGGGTAAGAATGAGCTGGTCCAGGGCATTTGAACTGATGAATTCCAGGAAGTGTTGGGCCAGTGCATTGGTGCATGAGTAGTTTTCCCAGCTGATGGAGGGGTAGTTGAAGTCACCTTGTATGAGTGTTGGTTTGGATCTTAATAGTTTCCAGGGTGCTTAGGAATGTAGAGTGAGAGTCTTGCAACATGGTTGGGGACCTATAGCAGTTTATGACCTGAATCGCCATCTTACCCAATGTTAGTTGTACCTGGAGTATCTCAGATGCGTTATGCTGGGCTACTAGTCTGGAGGTGTGCATATCCTTTATGAATATGGAGACACCACCACCTTTGGAGCTTTGGTCCATGTTCTGGGTCCGAAAGGTGTGGAATGAGTTATAGCTTGGTAGCATAGGGTGCTTTCTGCTGCTTTAAACCAGGTCTCTGTTACAGCACAAATGTCAATGTTTTCCATCTTGAGGAATGCTTCAAGTGGGTGCATATTGAGATTTAGACTTCTAACGTTGAGCAGCATGACCTTCAGATTGCATTTATTTATAGCTGTTACAGTGGTAATTTGGTCTTTGAAACACCACCTAAAAAAGGCACTAGAGGGGTGTCAAGGGTCTTAGCCAGTACCCAGAAACCCAGGGGCAACAGATGCAGACCATCTCTGGCAAAGCATCGAGGTCTGTCAATTACGTCATCCCAAGCAGACATATACTGGATCCCCTTAGAATGACACCAGAAACTCAGCCAATTGTTGAAGTCAATCATTTTTTTTTGTACTGTGGTATCATTCTGGGCAATGGTAGGATGCTGCTCAGGGCTAGGGTTATACTTGCCTGGGCCACATAATCCGAGAGCTCCACCATGTCTTTTTTTCATGTAGTCCGGGGAGGTGCATCTCAGGTCATTCACACCCACATGATCAATGACAGAGTCATACTTCTACTTGTTTTGGAGTGGCCTGAGTGCATGTGTTATGTGTCGGATTCTGGCACCTGATAGACAGCTGACTGTTACCTTTTCCTTATTCAGCCTAGTGAGTGGGACATCAGTGTGCCTCAATATTGAGTCACCTATGATTGTTGTATTGGGCAAGCTGTTTTGCCTTAGGGGCTTAGGTTGAGAAGCACAGTGTGTAGGTGGGGTATGTGTCTTATGGTTTGTGCCGTGTTGTGGTGGTCAAGTGCATTTCTGTCTTGGATGTCTCTGCTATTTGGGTAGATTTCTGTTGAGAGCCTCTGCGAAGGTGGGTGTGTGGTTTGTATTTTTATGTGAGGGCTATGATGGTGGGTGTTCTGGAGGGCTATGTGTTCCATGTGGTGTGGTGCAGGTGTTGACCTTCTCGTCTTGACCAGTTATTCCAGTCTTGGCTGGAGAGTGCATGTCTTCCAGTTTCGAGATATAGGCACATCTCTCACAAGTCTGAGTGTATGGAGGTAGGTTGTCTGTGTACATGAGGCAGTTGCTACACTGCCTTAGAATGCCCAGGTTCATCATGTTAAAAGGAGAAAGCACAGGAAACTGACCTTTAGACATTCCATGAGGGATGGTCATCATTACTAAGTACTGGAGCTGTTTCCTTATAGGATATCTAGTGCTGATAGCACTTGTATGCTACAATAATTGCTACAAAAAGCGTGATGAAGTGCTGGTGAATAAGCTAATTAAAGTGCAAGAGTGAAGAGAAAGTTGAAAGGGATAGAAAAAACTGCCCAAACGGCAAATAAAAGTACAATTTCAGAGCCAGAAACCACTCCTCTTGTGGTAGATAGGCCACCTAGTGCTTACCACTCCCACTGATAAGCTGGGGTTTCCCTCTAACACAGAAGGGTCTGCACAACTCAGAAACTTACAAAACTGTCCTGGATACTGCAAATCTGTATCTGGACTACTCTAGCAACAGGAAATGTGGAAAACAAGCCCAGAACTTTTTTTTTTTTCAGAAAAACAGTTGACTTAAAAAAAATAGCACTTGCAGTATGAAAAAATACAGTGAAAAAGCAATGAAATGCAGTAAAATGCAGTTAAACAGTAATGAAATGCAGTAAAATGCAGTTAGACAGTAATGAAATGCAGTAAAATGCAGTTAAACAGTAAAATGCAGGAAAATGCAGTTAAACAGTAATGAAATGCAGTAGCTAGCAATGAAATATAGTTAATCAGTAGAACAATAGCTCACAAATCACAGCAGTAACAGACAGCGCTAATAAAGCAGAGATTCAGTAGAATACTGTCATCAGTTTATTGAGGCTACCAACAAGCAGTAATAAATATGGCAAACAGCAAAATGAAGCAGAAAGAGAAACAGTTTTTTTTATATATAGTAGAATGTGTGGAGGCAGAAAAAATGAAATAATTCAAGGTTGAGAAGCTAAAAGGGTGGGCCTTTGCTAAGTTCATAGGTTCATAGGTTCATAGGTAGGTACTAGGCTATCACCCCAAGGGCCTATGTAAGCCTAGCCAACAAGCTTCCCTGGCTTATGCCACCCAAGAAAGTTATTTTCCTGTGGCACTGTTGAGCAGAGACATAGAAGTGATCCCCAGGGTGTATTTTCTATTTTCCATCCACTCATCAAGATTTTTCTTGAAGAGTGCTAATGAAGAACTTTGCTTGACATAGATGGGTAGCCTGTTCCAGAGTATGGGAAGTCTCTTGGACAGGAATCTATCCCTCCAGCATTTCCTGTTTATTATGGTGACAAGGTATAGGTCCCTAGAGCGTGCAGCTCGGAGGGATTGGGATTTCTTTAGGTGTAGCATGTTGGCTATATAGTGGATATAAAACGTTTACATATCCCTGTTGAAATGCCAAGTTTTTGTGATATAAAAAAATGAGACCACAATAAATAATTTCAAAACTTTTCCCACCTTTAATGCAACCTATAACTTATACAATTCAATTGAAAAACAAGCAAATTTGTTAGGGAAAAATATAAAAAATAAGCAACGTACAATAAGCTGTTTGCATAAGTGTGCACACCCTTAAACTAATTCTTTGCTGAAGCACTTTTTGATTTAATTACAGCATTCAGTCTTCTTGGGTAGGACTCTATCAGCATGGCACATCTTGACTTGGCAATATTTTTCCACTCTTCCTTGTAAAAGCGCTCCAAATCTGTTAGATTGCGGGGCCATCTGCTGTGCACAGCCCTCTTCTGGTCACCCCACCGATTTTATATTGGATTTAGGTCTGGGCTCTGGCTGGGCCATTCCAAAACTTTAATTTTCTTCTCATGAAGCCATTCTTTTGTTAGTTTGGAAGTATGTTTGGGATCATTGTCATATTGAAGGGTGAAATTCCTCTTCATCTTCAGCTTTCTAGCAGACACCTGAAAGTTTTGGGCCAAAAGTGATTGGTATTTAGAACTGTTTATAATTCCCTCCACCTTGACTAAAGCCCCAGCTCCAGTTGAAGAAAAGCAACCCCAAAGCATGATAGTGCCACCACCATGCTTCACCGTGGGGATGGTGTTCTTTTAATGATGTGAAATGTTGTTTTTCCACCAAACGTACCTTTTGGAATTGTGACCAAAAGTTCAACCTTGGTCTCATCAGACCATAACACATTTTGGGAGACTTGATGTATTGTTTTGCAAATTTTAGTTGGGCCTGGATGTTTTTCTGTATAAGAAAAGGCTTCTGTCTTGCAACCCTACCCCATATCCCATACATATAGAGAATATGGGAGATTGTTGTTACATGCAGTACACAACCAGTACTTGCCAAAAATTCCTGCAGCTCCTTCAATGTTGTTGTAGGTCTCTTGGCAGCCTCCCTGAACAGTTTTTGTCTTGTCTTTTCATCAATTTTGGAGGGACATCCAGTTCTTTGCAATGTCACTGTTTTCCCATATTTTGTCCACTTTTTGATGACTGTCTTCACTGTGTCCCATGGTATAGCCAATGCTGTGGACATTTTTTGTACCCTTCTCCTGACAGATACTTTTCAACAATGAGATCCATTTGATGCTTTGTAAGCTCTATGTGAACCATGGCTTTTGCTGTAGCAGGCAACTGAGTAAATGTCAGGAAAATCCTACTAGGACAGCTGAACTTTATTTGGGATTAATCAGAGTCTCTTTAATTGATGGCAGGTGTGTACCCAAGAAGACTAAATGCTGTAATTAAATCAAAAGGTGCTTCAACAAAGTATTAGTTTAATGGTGTGCACACTTATGCAACCAGCTTATTGTACTTTTTTATTTTTATATATTTTTACCCTAACATATTTGTCTATTTTTCAATTGAATTGCACAGGTTACAGGTCACATTAAAGGTGGGAAAAGTTTTGAAATTATTTATTGTGGTCTCATTTTTATATCACAAAAACCTGGCATTTTAACAGGGGTGTGAAAACTTTTTATATTCACTGTATTTCAACAAAAATTATTTTCCTTTGACTGAAACACCTACATTTGTATGCCTCGATAAGGTACCATTTGAGTTGGCTTTTAAATGTTTTTATACTTTTGTTTCTTATTTTAATTTGGCAGGTAGTTCCATATTACAAAGTCAAGTTTTATGGAATATCTTTTTACAAAACATTTTGCCATTAGGTAGAGGTAGTCTTACTAAACATACTTTGATTTGACATTTCTTAGTATATATGTTTTGGCTGCAGTCTGTAAGAGTGAACACTCAAAAGAAGGAAAGTTCCTTTTCCCTCATTTTTCAGCTGACCTAGGTGTTTTGCATGTGAAATTGAGGTACAGCAGGATCTGAGAATTTACCCTTTCTTACACTGTTGTGCAATCTAGAGTTGGTATTTTGATGATGTGAGGTATTGCCAACTATGCCAGGAGAAGTAGGGCTGTGGATGTGTAACATATGCCAGCATAGCTGGCTGGAGTTTTATAAAGATTTATATGCCATTTGTATATCAAACTGATTTGTACAGGTACTTTTATTAAAACTGTACCAACTGTGGGTCCTGCTGGACAGAAAAGATATACACCTGTATGTCAGCCTGTATTGTAACTGTTGAAATGAATGTATTATAACAGAGGACACTGGAAGAGAAGAGATTAATCTCAGTCCAGCTAACTTTGAAAAAATATTCTGAAATTAAATTACCCGATTTAGGCCATAAAGATTGCATCTTACAGTTCTGATTGTAGCCTGAGACAAATTGATTGTGAAAACCAGGATTAGGAATCCTATTGCATTGTCCTTAGTGGAGAACTAATTGCTACCCTGGAAGGGTGGAAGTTTTTTAAATGGTTTTGTAGCTTCCAGATGCTGCAACAGATCTTAGCAAAGCTCTATGTGTGTATATTATGACACATATGTGCTAGATTCTGGTTCAGTTTCTAGTAAAGGGAGTAGTGTGGGAACCAGAAGTCAGGTGACCAGATGTATACAATGTCATTCTGTAATCAAGCACTGAAATTATGTTTTCATACAAGATTAGACAGAAGTCTCATGGCAGTCTGTTTGTGAAATCTGCCAAAGAAGGACCACTCACCCATTTCGTCTTGTCCTGCTCTAGTAAGTGAAGTAGGGATAGTAAGTGAACTAGGGAACAGTAATTCTTTAATTAGTCAGGAAAATACAATGAGATTAGTTAAGTATTGCTTTTTCTGTATCTGTGTGAACATTTCCCATCTGTATTATTTTTAATATTTCCTGTGATTAAACTCTGGTGTTTATTGTAAATAGATATTTGGTATTTTCATGTTCTTTTATTATTTATTATTAAATATATTTAAAAATGTCATTGTGGCTTGTCATTTAGAGAATATTTTAACCTTTGAGAGTACGTATATTTATTTGGTGACACTGTAGTCAGTCCTGAAAGCCTTGCTGCATTGGTCAAGCTCTATCATTTGTATTAGTATTAATTTTACTCATTACAATTGGATACCTTTGTAAGAGCCTTAGAGTAGCTGGCTTTGGAGTGTTCTAGTGGCAGTACCTACCTTATTGTCTGGGGAGTGGGGGATAGCTGGTAAATATGTGCCAGCCTTTCCCAGCTGAGTGTGTGTGAAAATCAAATCTCAAGTATGTGTGTGTCAGCTACTTGAAGCAGGGACACAGCACTGGTTTCACAGAGATGGTGGTGGAGGACTTGGCTTGGAACACTCATCTGAGGACTGAACTCTACAGCTGTGTCAGTGGGGAGTCTTTTCTGGGGGCCTGGAGAGAGAGGTGAAACCCAGCCCAAGGGCTGAGTGTGCTCCCTTTGTTGCTATTAAGGGGAATAATTGTACTTGATGCAGGGAGCTGTATCTGGAAATACTGTGTGTATCAATTTTTGTTCCAAGTGAATGTCCCTCACTTGTGTCAGTGGTGAAGATTGAGGTTCCTTGATTACTAGCCCAAAGGAGAGGTGTCATATGTATATTAAAGCAGGGGTCTATTTTTTTCAATATTTTTAGATGCTCTCTAAAAAGATTAATCTTTTTTTATTTGCTGTTTGGAGTATAAGATGTTTGATGAGACAATTGTTCCCTGGTACTGATTACTGACATATGAGGTAGGCAATATTGCTGCTGGAACAGTACAGCACTGAATAAAAAAATTGATCGAGCATTTACATGAAGCATTTGATTTATTTTAATAATTCACAGTTGTGAGCTTGTTTTCTAGCTAAAAGGCCAAAGTAGCATATTTTGTATTCTGCATTTTGTTACAGGTGGATGTCATATCATATTAGAACTAACCTATACTCCAGTTTAGGAAGCAGTACATTTTTAGCTATGGATTTTTATTTATTTATTTAGATTTTTTACCAGGACAGTAGACTAATCATGTGTCCTTCTAAATGAAGGAGCATGCGAGTGGGTTATTTTTGTAGCACAGTTTTAGTTATGGAAGTACCTTGTTAATGGTCATTTCTGTTTATTGTTTAAAGGGTAGATATGGGTCATGTATTAGTAAAGTTCAAGGTTAAGTCTCGAATATTCTTGAGATCTAGATTCTCCAGCTGCAATTATACTGAAATCACTGGATTTTTATATTCTTGAGGATGCCATGATGATACATTAGACTAATAATGACACTTAGTTTTAACAAAACAGGGAGGTAGAATATACATTTCTAATGTTTAGGGATGTTTTGTCTTATAATATTTGTGCTTTAATCCAAATAGTGGTACTGCCACATTTAATGTCTTGGCTGATATGAATCCAATGGACTTGAAAGAAGAATTTGTTATACAATAGTATAAAACACAAGGTTTCACACATATAAGTGCTTTTAAGTGATCTCCATGAGCAACCATTCCTTCATGAGGTTTCTGAGGAAGGCTACTCGAGTAAGACAAAAAAGGAATACAGCTAGATGTTGGATTTCTCATAACGAAGCCACAACAGCAACACAGTAGACTTTCTTTTAAAAGAAACTGAAACATACTAACAGATTTTGAAGGACTGAATGCTAGCATGCTTTAAGTGTGAGAGAAACTTGAAGTAAGTATTATGCTAGAAAGAAATGCGTAATAGCAAAGGTACTAATGTCAGGAAGAAAGGACCATTTCCTTGTTGGAGCTGCTCACAATATAAGTACACAAGATACTAAAAAAGTTCATATATCCAGTAGTTAAGAAAATGTACAATAGCATCCTATATGATGTTATTTTTGTCACATACATGCTTTGAGCTGCAGGCCATTCAGATCACTTGAAAAAGTACTTGTATGTTTGAAAACTCATGTTTTATATTATTTATAATAAAGTCCTTTGAAGTTCAAGAGATCAGTAAAAAAAAAAAAAAAAACAGTTGTATGTATAAAAGCCAGTGCTTTACATTATTATTTAATAAAGTCCTTTGAACTCCACTGGATCTTTGTGAAATATTTTTTTGTTAATGTTGCTGTTGAATTATTTCTCTGGCTCAGGAGTTACGCACTTGAGCTGTGAGTTTGCTGCTTTGTCAAGTACTAGTCCAGGACACTGCTGTTCATTTACATTGTGTAGGGGGTTATCATATAGATTTTATAAGTGGTGGAGGTTTAGCAAGCCTTTGCTGAGTGCCTTTAAAGATAAATGTTGCAGAGCTGCCATGAGTATGCATGTATTGTGAATATGTATTATAGTACTGCTAATATGAGAGGAATGTACAGAACTGCCATTTGAAGAAATGCTGTATCCCAGAGTGCATTATGTCTAGTGTCAGTTGTCAGTGAACTCATGACATTGAAATCTTTCTATTTATGCTGACATTTTGTACAGAATAAAGGTTAACATTTTTATTGTAAACACTGGGGTATCCCGAAATTATTGGCACTATTATTTGACTTGACTAACACCAGAGCCTGGTCTGCAAGTCTATGGAGTGTATCATCATGTAACTTATAAACAATGACATTGGTAATCTCCAAACTCTGGACCCTACCCAACTCGGGTTTGTAAAAGGCAGATCATATCTCCTAAACCTGACAGACTTCTTTGAAGTGGTCACCAAAGCTGTAGATGAGGGTAAGGTGGTACACACAGCCTATCTAGATCTCGACACGGCTTTCAATACCATCCCCCACTCTGGAATTATAGACAAACTCACTAAACTAGGTATAAATCCCTATGTCACAAGATGGGTTACCATCTGGTTCACTGACCGAACCCACACTGTGAAAATAGCAGACTCTAAATCCAACTTCAGACCAGTGACAAGTGGAGTACCATGGGGTTCAGTCCTAGGTCCTCTCCTGTTTGGTATCTACTTCTCTGAAGTACAGGCTAACACAGAAGGTCTTTGGCTAACAAAGTTCGCAGATGACTGCAAACTAGGAGCTATAATCAAATCTCCTAACGATGTGGACATCCCACAAAAGGGCCTCACTGAGACAGATGCCTGGTGTCAAAGCCATGGCCTCAAGTTCAATGCCAAAAAGTGCATTGTCATCCCTTTTGGTAAAAACTTTGTACCCATGAACTACCACATAGGAGGTAGTCTATTTAACACCAAAAGTGTGATAAGAGACCTTGGGACACAGGTGGACAGTAGTCTCTCCTTTGATAATCACATCGCCACAGTAGTCAGGAAATCCTTCTACATGGCACACCTCATCACAAAAGGTTTCTCATCCAGGAAAAAAGAGATCATTGTTCCCCTATACTCATCACTCATTAGACCCATTATAGAGTACAACACCCCTTTTGGTATGTACCTCACAAGACATCTACAACAACTAGAAAGGCCACAGAAATACCTCACAAAGAGGATTACCAGCCTCAAACAGATGCCCTCTACAGACCGTCTCAAAAAACTCCAGCTTTACTCTGTTGCATATCGCCTACTCAGAGGCGATCTCTGCCTAACATACAAAGCTATGTCAAACCCAGAGTTGTTGGACATGTTCCACGTAAAGAAATCCCAATCCCTCTGAGCAACACGCTCTAGGGACCTAAACCTTGTCACCACAATAAACAGAACATGCTGGAGGGATAGATTCCTATCTCGGAGACTTCCCATACGCTGGAACAAACTACCTATCTATATCAAAAAAGCTCCTCATTAGCAATCTTCAAGAAAAATCTTGATGATTGGATGGGAGATAAGAAATTCACCCCGGGGATCACTTCTGTGGCTCTGCTTGACAGGGTACCATTTGGCTAGGCTTATATAGGCCCTAGGGCCAATAGCCTAGTACATACCTATGAACCTATGAACCTATTCTATAGGCTAATATATAAACTATTCTTTTGGTATACTGCAAGCATTCTGAACTATTTAATAACTGGCAGTGGTTTAGAATGCAATTTGTCTTTTGTTTATCTAACTTGTATTCATTGACAACTTAGCATATGTTTCAAAATATTATGATTATTTACTTTTAGACAGGAAGAAGTAACCTCGACAGTTCTTTTCTTGCAGCATCACAAAAGTGCTCATGATTCTAATTAACTGCTTCAAGCTGGACTGCATGATGAGGGCTTGCAAATGAACAGTTTATCAGCTATAATTCACATAAAAAAACATCCACGAGTGAATCCAAGCCACCTCTACTTTATACATCAATCCGCCAGACCCTTCCAAACCACTAAAACAAAAAATAAAAAAAATATTTCAAAGTATGTTAGCCACTAAAAGCTATTGTATTTACAGAAATGACGTTTAATGATTCATTAAGTACTATTTGTATGAGATGTCTAATATAAATCAGACTGTCATTTCTTAAAGGAGACATAGAATATAAACTTGAATTAAAAGAATGAAAGTTATGTGTGATCCAGGTTTAACTTGTAAAAGAGTAACTGGTACTCTAATTAGTTGATAACATCCCAATAATAACTTTTTATACGTAAGAAACTATATTTTTTTATAATTTGTTTATAACATAGTATAACATTCCTGGGTGTTATTGCATGCCAAATATATTATCAGTATCAAACATTCAGAACTATGTAATAACTGACAGTGATTTAGAATGCAATTCACTGTCTTTTGCTTATTATCCAACTTGTGTTCATTGACATCTTAGCATATGATCCAAAATATTATGATAAATAACCTGGACAGTTCTTAGAATTTTACAATTCTCGCACCATCACAAAAGTGCTCATGATTCTAAATTGTTTCAAGCTGGTACTCATGATAAGGGCTTGACAATGAACAATCAATCAGTTGCAATTCACACAAAAATGCCCACAAGTGAATCCTAGCAACCTCCACACCACACATCAGTCCCTCAAACCTCTCCAAGCCACGACAACAGAACAAAAAAAAATGTTAAAGTATTTCAACCACTAAAAAGCCATTGCTCTCAAAGAAATAACATTTAATGATTCAGCAAGGTCTGTTTGTATGACCTGTTTACAAACGTGTAGTAAAAGAAAGATCGTTATGTGTGATCCAGATTTAATTTGTAAGAGAGCGACTGTTACTCTAATTATTTGATATCATTCCAATAATACCTTTTACATATGTAAAAATCTATGTTTTTTATGCTTTGCTTATAACACAGTTTGTCTTTCCTAGGTGCTATTGCATGTCAATTATACTATCAGTAGCACACTACTGGACCATTTTAAGAACCCAGAATTTAACTTAACATGCCTCTTTAGTGCCATTTGTTCCATCTTGTACTATATTTAGTAGTACATTACTCAGCTATGCTAAGATATCAGAAAACATGCCACCTAACACAAGTTTCATCATAATAACAGTTAACTTTTAATAAGATAAATAGTTTAATCTTTTAAGCTGTAAATGAAAATAAGTGGCTTTATTTTCATATATAGCTAAAAGAATCAAATTCTCACATTATAGAAATTGAACTAGTAACCATTTGAAGTAGGGAAAGCAATGATTTACTTTTTCATAAATATTCAAGCACTTGTTTAAATTAATAAAAATTGATAACCATGAAATACATTGATTTTAATTTGTTCTTCAGTTTTGTACTTGTTTTGTCTTTTATTAACCAACCATCTCTTGTTGTATTTCTCTTCAAAAAAGTTTATAGATTCCAGTCCATTTCTTCTGTTTTTTTCTAGGATTTTATTTTTCTGTATAAAGTCCATTGCATCTTCCAATGTGTTAAAAATCTTGTTTCCTTCAGGAAGGTGAATCATTATTTTTGCTGGACACAACATTTGTGGTTTAATATTGCTTTTCTTTAAGCTTTTAACAAATAGCACACATGCTTTTCTCTTGGACATCACTAATGTAGAATAGTCATTGTAAAATCTTATAGTATTTCCTTTAATTTTAACTGGATAATTAGTCCATGCAACTTTTAAAACTAAACCCTTACCTTGACTTGAGAAAAATGTTATGACCACTGACCTTGGTGAAGATGTTTTATTTTTTTCTTTTAAGATGAATTATAAAGTGAGCTATGTGCCCTTTCAGTAACAAAGGAAAAAAAGCTTCAGGCAGGTTCAAAGTTTTAGGCAGCCAGGTATTAAGGAATTGAATCATACTGTCCCCCTGTTCTTTTTCAGGAATCCTGTAAATCCTGATGTTATTCCTTCTAGATCTGTTCTATCTGGTCTTCTATTTTTTCCCTGGAACAAGTTGTTTTGTTTCAGAAGAAATTCAGTGTTATTTTCATTTTCAAGTAATCTTCTTTCAAAATCAAACATTGCCTCTTCTATACTCAAGACTTGTGATGATTGCTGTTTAAGAGATTAACTCAACACTTTAACTTATTTTTCATTCCTCTTTGAAATTGTCCATTTTGTGTTCTAATTTATCTGTCTTTACAGATAACTCACTGATGTTACTTAGTATAGCCTGTATGTCATTTTTCATAGTACTGTCCTGTACACTGGGCTTAGAGTGACTCATTCTGAAACAATTAGTATAAAGTTTTCTTGACAGGAAAAAGCCATTAAAAGAGATTCAAAGTTGTTATTTTTTGTAGTAAATCTTTCAGCAGATGATCAACTATAAATCCATCAAGTTTTGAAATGTTCTACTTGAGTTTTTTAGTAAAACTCATGTCAGCGATGTTAAAATGAAGCAGAGCTAAAAAGAAGAGCTGTTAACTGCTCATCATCTTTGCCATGCCCATCAGCTAAGATGTTTTTTAGAAGGATTAGTTGAGTTAAATTGTTTGTGGTGTAATACATGCAAGGCAATGTTTGGGGGCAATGCAGAAGAATACTGGATAAATATGTTGGCTACAAATGGTTTGATGCCAAGGTCTTTGTGTGATATGTGTTTATAATATATCAGAGCACACACTCATGGTTACCAGTAATATTCATTAGTTGTGTTAGAAATATCAGAAACACCATCAACTCAGCCTTCCTAAAGATGCTGGAGACTATGAAGGTCTCTCCAAACACCATCATACTGGGGGACCTCAACTACCCAAACATAGACTGGGAGCATTACTCAAGCCCCAACAACCTAGCCCAAATGTTCCTAGAATTCATAAACTCAAATGCTATGGAACAACTAGTCACCTCTCTCACAAGAGGGGAAAACATATTAGACCTGATCATCACAAACATGGGGACACAATGTTCCATACCAGAAGTATACCCCTCATTGGTAAGATCGGACCATAAATTAATCTCCTTGGAAATCCACATCCCGCCCCCACCCCCAGCACAGAAGACCACAGTGAAGAACTTCTCAAAAGCTGATTTCACACTTCTTAAGACCGAAGTGGAATCCTTCAAGGCCCCCGGGCCAGTGAAAACCACAGCCCACTCTGCTGAATCCTTTATAAACACATTCTATGGACACCTACAGGAATGCATGGATCATGCAATCCCAAATAAAACCAAGACCCATTCCCCCAAAGGCAGGCAACTTGTCTGGTGGACCTCAGCCATTAATAAGCTATACAACAGAAGGAGGAAGCTACTACATGATAGAGCAAAATCCCTAAAAGGGAAGGCATCTCTCATCAGTACTAGCAAAAAACTATGAACACTCATAAAATCATCCAAGGCCAACTTTGAGAGAAAAATTGCACAAAACACTAAAGATAATCACAAGGCTTTCTTTAGTTATGTTAGAAACCTGGGTGGAAACTCCCAGATATGCTCAGAGTTAGTCCAAAATGACAAAAAATACACTGAACCCACAGACATTGCCAACATACTAGCAGACAGGTTCAGTGCAAATCCCCCCCCCCAAAAGGACAAATATCCATCCCAGCAGAGTGTTGCCTCCCTGACATCTCAGATGCCCAGGTGAGAGCTGCCCTCTCCAAAGCTAAAAACACAGCATCAATGGGACCAGACGGTGTCCCGGGTTGCGTGCTACATGAACTCCAAGAAGAGCTAAACCCACACATAAGGCTGCTGTTTAATCTCAGCCTTACTACAGGATATGTACCCAAAGAATGGCGTACAGCAACAGTGATCCCACTCCACAAAGGAGGTGCTTCTAAGGACCCTGGAAACTACCGCCCCATAAGCTTGACGAGCCTGGTCTGCAAAGCTATGGAGAGGATCATTATGGAACTCATAAACAAAGACATTGGGGACCTACAGACATTGGATCCTACCTAATTCGGCTTTGTTAAGGGCAGATCCTGCCTCTTGAACCTGGTCAGCTTCTTTGAAACAGTCACCAAGGCCATTGATGAGGGTAAGGTAGTTCACACAGCCTACCTTGACCTTGCAAAAGCCTTCGACACAATACCCCACTCGGGCATCATAGACAAGCTCTCCAGCTTAAATATAAACCCCTATGTCATAAGATGGGTTGCAAACTGGCTGAAGGACAGAACCCACAAGGTCAGAATTGCTGGAGCCATGTCAGACTCTAAACCAGTCACAAGTGGTGTCCCACAGGGCTCGGTCCTGGGACCTCTCTTGTTCGTTATTTATTTTTCTGAGGTACAGGCTAACATGAGAGGATTGTGGCTGACCAAATTCACAGATGGCTGCAAACTGGGCACCATAATTGATTCTCCAGCAGACACAAGCATCCTTCAAAAGGGTCTCATAGAAACGGAAAACTGGTGCCAGTGCCATGGCCTTAAACTCAACGACAAAAAGTGTATATTCATACCCTTTGGGAAAAACAAAGTGCCCACAAATTACCACATAGGTGGTAATCCATTAAGTACGGAAGAAGTAATTAGGGACCTAGGGACCCAAGTTGACAGTAACCTCTCGTTCGACACTCACATTGCCAAAGTGGTTAGAAAGACCTTCTATATTGCCCACCTTATCATGAAGGGATTCACATCTAGATTGGGAGAGGTCATTGTGCCCCTTTACTCTTCCCTCATCAGGCCTATAATTGAGTACAATGCCCCATTTGGGATGTACCTTACCCGACACCTGCAGCAATTGGAAAGACCCCAAAAGTACCTCACCAAGAGGATCAAGGGACTCAAACATATGCCGTATGCTGCCCGGCTAAAGAAACTCCAGCTCTACTCAGTAGCATACCGCCTACTCAGAGGCGATCTATGCCTGATGTACAAGGCCATGTCCAACCCAGAATTAATGGACATGCTCCACCTCAGAAAACCCAAATCCACCAGAGTTATGCGAGCGAGTGATTTGAACCTCAGCACAGAAATAAATAGGACATGCTGGAGAGACAGATTCATAACCCAGAGGCTCCCTTCACTCTGGAATAAAATCCCAGTCCATGTTAGGCAGAGCCCCTCACTGACTCTCTTCAAGAGAAATCTTGACGAGTAGATGGGAGATCATAGGTTTACCCCGGGGGTCACTTCTGTGTCACTGCTAGACAGAGGTACAGTAAACTAAACCTTAAAATGGGCACAGTATACTCATTCCAAGGGGTGGCGAAAGCCAAACACACTCTGGCTAGGCTTATAAATGCCCTAGGGCAGATAGCCTGGTATGAACCTATGAACCTATGAACTATTAACACCATCAGCTATTCAATCAGCTATTCCTAGCAGTAAGGCATGTTAACAGAAACAATTTTCAGGCATCTTGCACCAACTAACTATAGCTTAGGAATTGCAATGTATTATGGGTTATGTACATTCCTAAAATGGCCACATTTATTAATTAATTATTAAACCTATCTATAAAGGAAAGGAGAATAGGGCAAACCCAGAGTCATACAGACCCTTAAGTCTACTTTCATGTTATGGAAGCTAATAGAGAATGCAATATCAGATAGGTAATTGTCAGAATTGGAAATATTGGGACTTGAAACCAACAGCATGCATATGTTGAAAACAGATCTATTGCCATCTGTAACATGATGTTCTATAACAACATAATAACAGCTATGAATGAAAATTTGTGCTGTGATATAATTTATATAGATTTAATTTCAGCATTTGATAGGGTCATGCACAAAACACTGAGCAATAAATTAGAACAATCAGGCATGGATGTACTCTTGATAAGATGGGTAGCTGCATGGCTTACTACTAGAGCATGTATCATACAGCACTTGAACAGGTAAAATTGGAGGTTATAGTCAGGGTGTCCCACAGGGCTCTGTCCTAGGCCCATACTTGTTTAGATTATATCTCTCAGATCCAGATTTTTCATCTGAGGTGTTCTATAGTCTGTATCCAGATATCTTGAAATTGGGTAAACTGATTGGGTCTATATTACAGTGTCGAAATGCCATAACAGAGAATACGAAAAGGCCGATATGTATTCAGCGAAATCCATTTCTGTGATTCGCTGAATTGTTATAGGGTAAAGATATAAGCTGCCCAACTACACAATTTTGCCCTTTTCTCCACTGTAATGTGATCTTGGGGTTAATATATTTAGTTAGGAAGATGGGGGGCACAGCCCCCACATTGGGGGTGTGGGGGGTAAAGCCCCCCCCCACATGGGTGGGTTTGGTTTAGGTAAAGTTAGTTTTGTAGTGTTGCAGGGCAAGTATTTGTTTGCCTGACAAGTTTTCAGCGAATCACGGAAATGGATTTCGTTGAATACTTGTTGACCTTTTCATATTCACTGTTACGGCATTTCAACATTGTAATATAGACCCACCTGATTATGTGTGTTACAGATAGGGCATGTCTGGAAAGGAACTTGATTAAATTTACCATTTGGGTACAGGAGAATAATATGCTGATATATACACCAAAAAATAAGCATATTAGATATGGGGAACATAAATTGAAAGGTGAATGTTTAATACAGCACACAGTGATTGAAACTGGTGATTCATTTAAGGACCTGGGTATATGGGTAGATCCAGCGATGACTTTTTTTAATCATATCAACCAATTGGTTAATGATAGTTATAGAACTACAGGTTGTATAAAAAGATTTATAAAGTGTAGGAAATCAGAAATGATAAAGTCATTGTCTGTTAGTTACATTACACCCAAACTTGAGTATGGAATAACAATATTGAAACTTTATAAGAAAACAAGCATGAGTAAACTGGAAAGAGAACATTGGAAATATACCAAGAGCATCCATGGATGTGAAAATTTAAGTTATTATGAAAGATTAAAATATGTGCACATGTACAGTGTCTCATATAGATATTTAAGAGGCGACCTTTTCCAGGTATATAGGACATTTAGAGAAAACTACCTCTGGGAATGTTTGGGGTTAAGAACAAGTAGTAGAAAACCATCAGACAATCTATGTAGAAGATTCTATAGGAATGAGAAGTGTACTAATTGGTTCTCTGAGAGAGCAGCTGATGCATGGAATAGACTACTAAATTACAGCACTAATTTAGATATTTTAAGAACAGTCTGGACACTTATTATGGCAACAACTGTTTTGGTATATTGGAAGGCTAGAAGGGCATTAATGCCACTGCTTGAAATATTTATATGTATGTACATATGTATGTAACACCATACATCTGTTTTAAGGCTATAATGACTATGCTGCATATGCATAGTTTATGCAAACATGCATTCCACTTATCATGACATCTCCCAATTTTAGAGAAAAATCTAGTTTTTCAAACTTCAGGAGCATAATGGTACACAACCGATGCACCTCACATTTCACATTAGACTGATCCTGCAAAGGTATATAGTCATTGCATATGAAAAATATGATTTTTTATGAAACATTTAGAAATTCATTATTAGCAAATGCTTAACTATCCCAATAACTCTGCTCCAACTCAAGTGCTTTAAGTTATGAATTGACTGATAACTCTTTGGTGATCAAAGGCTAGTTAAATTGGAACTAATAACACATGGAGAACCTGCGGGAAGAAAAACTCTGAGAGATACTGTTATGACAAGTATTGGAACTTTTAGAGCCACCAAATGGATTAGTTATAGGAACAGTGATATCTGAGTGCACTGAGTTGACAGCACAGAATATTTTACTGTGATTAGTTGAACTTAAACTTCCAGCCTTGTCTCAGATATTCGTATCAGGTACCTCTTTTCTCAGTACAGCAATGGATTTACTAGCTATAGATTCTCAGATCCAGCTGGTTCAATGGATGTTCTGTAATGTTCCATTTAGTTTGACTGTCAATAGGAGTGAACTGGATAGGTTGTCTATTTTGTTGAACTACTATACTATTATTTATTTGTGCCATGTAGGAACATTGTTCAGTAGTTTTCTGCACTGCTACTTCTTTTGTGTCCTACCTTTAATCCCTGACTTTAAGCAAACAGCTTGACTTGGTTGCAGAACAGGAAGCAGATGTTTAGAATGATGTTATCCCTTAATTTCTTTGTATGAATCTTTATTTTTTTTTTTCTTTTTTCTTCATATTGTTCGTTTGTATTATATGGAATAACTCTAGTCTCAAGTTTTGACTCTAACATTGGCATATAAGTTCATAGGTTAGAACTAGATTAACTGCTCTTGTGGACCATTTTAAGTCTAGCTAATTATCCCATTTGGTGTTTAAAATCAACCTATCCCAGTGAAGTTTAGACTTATCTAACATTTTCCAAGATCTATATTTGTATAGTGATAGTGATAATTACTAAATCAAAACATGAATAAGTGGAGGGGACGCATATGTTGGGATAAGCATTTAGGAGCTGCCTCTTTCCAGCAGTTCACTGGAGGGGAGTTCTGGGTAAAATTACCTATTTCCCATACATTGAGACATTCTACTCTTGAATGTTGTCAGGGATGAACTTTGTTTTACTTGGATGGAAATTCTGTTCCCAAGCAGTGGTATTCTTTTTGACATACAGTCGTCCCCCCCGTACCATTCTTTTAATGCTGCAGATGAAGTTTAGGTCCCTGGATTGAGTATTTCTGAGACCATCTGATTTGCAGATGTAAAGTAAGTCCATCAGTAATGCATAAGTAAATGTCTTATATGCTCGATACAGGTTATTCTGTTAGTCTGTAAGAGACCAAATATAGTGATAGGATTTTGATGTGGACCATGCAGGACATATTATTTAATCCTTATAACCTTTTGTAATATATTTCTGTGAGCATTCCAGTTGTTGCATGTGCTTGGACAGATACATGCCAAAAAGGACATTATAGTCAATACCTGGCCAAATGAAGGATGAGTAAAGGGGGGTAATGACATCCATCCACTGATCTAGATGTGATGCCAATTGATCTAGATGCAATCCTCTTGTTTCTGAACTGTGCAATATAGAAATACTTTCTTACCACAGTATCACATGCTGTTCAAAAGTTAGGTCACTGTCCACATAAATTCCTAGGTCAAATTTTAGGGGTATGTCATCAACACTGATGTTCCACTCACCAGGCTAAACAAGGAGAAAGTTACTGTCAGCTGCCTGTAGGGTGCCAGGATCCGCCACATAATGCATGCACTCAGGTCACTCCACAACAAGTACAAATATGACTCTGTCATTGTCCATGTTGGTGTGAATGACCAGAGACATACCTCCTTGGACTACATGAAAAGGGACATGGAGGAGCTGTCCGATCTTGTAGCCCAGGCAGGTATGACCCTAGCCCTGAGTAGCATCCTGCCATCACCCAGAATAATACCACAGTACAAGGACAAAATGACTGACTTCAACAATTGGCTAAGCTTCTGGTGTCATTCTAAGGGGATCCAGTATCTGTCTGCCTGCGATGACATGATCAACAAGCCATGATGCTTTGCCAGAGATGGCCTGCACCTGTCGCCCCTGGGATTCTGGATACTGGCTAAGGCTCTAGCCACCCCTATAGTGCCTTTTTTAGGCAAGGTTCAAATGACAAATTTACCACCATATCAGGTACAGGCAAAAAGAATCTGAGGGTATTGCTACTCAATGCTAGAAGTCTAAACCTCAAAATGCACTCTCTCAAGGCACTCCTTAAAATGGAGAACATCGACATCTGTGCAGTGACAGAGACCTGGTTCAAGGCTCCAGAGAGTACCCCTGCATTACCAGGCTATAATTCATACCACACCTTTCAGCCACCTAACCTGGACCGAAACACTAAAGGCGGAGGCGTGTCCATATTCATTAAGGATATCCACACCTCCAGGCTAGTTGCTCAGCATAATGCATCCGAGATTATCCAAGTGCAACTAACTCTGGGCAAGACCGCAATCCAAATTGTAGCTTGCAACAGATCCCCCACCATGCCCCAGGATTCCTACTCCTCATTTCTTAATACACTGGAAAATATTAGGGTACAACCTAACACCCTAATAATGGGCAATTTCAACTACCCTACCATTAACTGGGAAAACTACTCATGTACCAACTCTTGTGCTCAACGTTTTCTGGAATTCATAAATTCCAATGCCATGGATCAACTTATCCACACCCCCACCAGGGGCAGCAATATCCTAGACCTGGTTATTACCAACATGGGCAACCGGTGCTCCACACCAGAGGTCAATTCCTCGTTGGTCAGATCCGATCATAAGCTAATCACCCTAGACATCCACATCCCTCCCCCACCCCCCATTAGGGAAACCACAGTAAAAAATTTCTCCAAAGCCAACTTCACGCGTCTTAAGACAGAAGTGGCAAACTTCACGACACCCATGCTGATGTACAATAGAGGTATGTCTGCTGAATCCTACACAAATGCACTTTATAAGCACTTACATGAGTGCATGGATCGTGCAATCCCTAATAGAACCAAGATGCTATCCTCCAAAAAAAGGAAGCCAATCTGGTGGTCCCCTGCCATAAACAAACTCTACAACAGAAGAAAGAAAGTGTTGCAAAATAGAGTAAAATCCCATGATTGGAGAAACTCCCTGGTCAGCTTCAGTAAGAAGCTGAGATCCCTCATAAAATCCTCCAAAGCTAGTTATGAAAACAAAATTGCCACTGACTCTAAAGACAACCACAAAGCATTCTATAGCTATGTCAAGAATCTCAATGGCAACACTCAGATCTGCTCTGAGTTACAGCACAATGGCACTAAATATACAGAACCAACGGATATTGCCAACATCCTGGTAGATAGGTTCAGTGCTAACTTTACCCCTCTGTCATCCCCTAAAGGGCCCATCTCTATACCAGAAGAATGCAAAGTTCCTGTAATCATGGCTGCACAGGTAAAAAAAACACACTATCCAAAGCCAAGAACACAGCATCCATGGGACCTGACTACATCCCAGGCTGTGTTCTACATGAACTACAGAATGAACTGGCACCCCACCTAAGTACCATGTTCAGTCATAGCCTCACCTCAGGCTATGTGCCCACTGAATGGTGCACAGCGACAGTTATCCCACTCCAAAAAGGGGGAGCCACCACAGATCCCAGAAACTACCGCCCATTAGCCTAATGAGCCTGGTCTGCAAGGCTATGAAGCGTATCATCATGGAACTTATAAACAATGACATTGGTAATCTCCAAACTCAGGACCCCACCCAGTTCGGGTTTGTAAAAGGCAGATCATGCCTTCTAAACCTGATAGACTTATTTGAAGCAGTCACCAAAGCCGTAGATGAAGGTAAGGTGGTTCACACAGCCTTTCTAGATCTTGCCAAGGCTTTTGACACCATCCCCCACTCTGGAATTATAGATAAACTCACTAAACTAGGTATAAATCCCTATGTCACAAGATGGGTTGCCAACTGGCTCACTGACGGAACCCACACTGTGAAAATAGCAAACTCCAAATCCAGCTTCAGACCAGCGACAAGTGGAGTACCACAGGGCTCAGTCCTGGGTCCTCTCCTGTTTGGTATCTACTTCTCTGAAGTACAGGCCAACACAGAAGGTCTTTGGCTAATGAAGTTCGCAGATGACTGCAAACTAGGTCATCTAGGAGCCATAATCAAAACTCCAAAAGATGTGGACATCCTACAAAAGGGCCTTGCTGAGACAGATGCCTGGTGTCAAAGCCATGGCTTCAAGCTCAATGCCAAAAAGTGCATTGTCATTCCTTTTGGTAAAAACTCAGTACCCATGAACTACCACATAGGTGGTAGTCTACTTAACACCGAAAGTGTGATAAGAGACCTTGGGATACAGGTGGACAGTAGTCTCTCCTTTGATAATCACATCGCCACAGTAGTCAGGAAATCCTTCTATGTGGCACACCTCATCACAAAAGGTTTCTTATCCAGGAAAAAAGAGGTCATTGTTCTCCTTTACTGTCACTCATTAGACCCATTATAGAGTACAATGCCCCTTTTGGTATGTACCTCACAAGACATCTACAACAACTGGAAAGGCCACAGAAATACCTCACAAAGAGGATTACCGGCCTCAAAGAGATGCCCTATGCAGACCGTCTCAAAAAACTGCAGCTTTACTCCATTGCATATCGCCTACTCAGAGGTGATCTCTGCCTAACACACAAAGCTATGTCAAACCCAGAGCTTTTAGACATGCTCCACTTAAAGAAATCCCAATCCCTACGAGCTACACGCTCTAGGGACCTAAACCTCATCAACACAATAAACAGAACATGCTGGAGGGATAGATTCCTGTCACAGAGACTTCCCATACTCTGGAACAAACTACCTATCTATATCAAACAAAGCTCCTCATTAGCACTCTTCAAGAAAAATCTTGATGATTGGATGGGAGATAGGAAATTCACCCCGGGGATCACTTCTGTGGCTCTGCTCGACAGTGCACAGGAAAATAATTTTCTTGGGTGGCGAAAGCCAGGGTACCTTAGCTAGATTGAAGTAGGTGGTGCATACTGTTTAACTTCATCTCTTGCTTTTGTGAGCTTCTCAAAAATGTCTACCAGTTTGAGTAAGCTTGACCTGTCTTTTATGAATCTAAACTGAGATGGGTCCAGCATTTGGAAGCTCTCTATGTCCCTATTGATTAATTCCATGATCATTTTTTTTACATAGCTTGCCATGTGAGGGGTCAGACTTATGATTCTGCAATTGCTTGGGTACATGAAAGGTCTTCTTTTATGCAGGGGAATAACTTTCAGTTCTGTACATGTGGATGCTAATGTTTAACAGTATTGTTAGGGGTGTGGCTAAATCATGCTTTATGCCATTCAGGATGCATCCTGGAGTATTGTCAAGACCAATTCACAAAGTATTTTTTTTTTGCTATTGGTAGCACTTTCAAAACTTGGTCTTGTGTGCTTGTCAGTTTCAAATATTTCATGTGAAATAGATGGGAAGAGAGACAGGCAAAGTTTGTAATTAATTTTTTGGCAGTAGGTTAGTCATTTCTTTAACTTTGATGTAGGTAACATTGTTTTCGATTATCTTAGTGCATTCTTACATTGTGCTCCTGAAATAAGAACATAACTGAAAAAGACTTTGTGATTATCCTTTGGTTGGATGGCTATTTTTGCTTTGAGTTTGGCTTTGACAGATTTAATTAAACAGAAGCATAGCTGGCTGAACCAGCACCCTGTGTTGTTATTACTAAACAGCACTTTACCCCCCTCAGCTCTTCAAGTGAAGAGCAAAAGAAAATAATACTTCCCTGTAATTAGCTGATCGCTACATTGCAGCCCGAGCTATGCTACGCCTATGTTGCTTGTTTAATTTACTGACAAGGACTCTATCATTCTATGCATTGTTCTTCTTATCTTTAGCCAATAATGTCTTCCTTTTTTGTAAAACTTGTTGATATTAAACTTCCACTGGGGGAGTGTTTTTGTGGTATGCCCTTCACTTGTTTCTACTAAGCACAGCTGCATCTATGCAGCTGTTTACCTGCAGGCATCATTTAGTTGTGCGTGTTTCTATTCAGTTCAGTTAACTGGGTTTGGTGGGGATTTGAAGCTTGCCAATGTATCACTTAGGAGTAGGTATTTTGTCTCAGAGAATTTTTAAAGGTATCAGGGGTGGAAGTGGCCACTGGGTTCAATTCTATTTCAATTGAGGCAGCTTTATGGTCAGACCTAACAAATGACAAAGATGTGCAGAGAATGTTGGAAGATGCACCCATATTAGTAAGAATAAAGCCTAAGATGTTATTCCCCCAGGGGGTACTCTGACTAGTCATTCTAAAACGATTGTATTGAAAAGGTCAAGGAATCTCTGTGCTTGTGCTCTAGTGGTGGTGATGGTGGTATGTTTTCCAGTTTATAGTAGATAGTTTAGGTCACCCATGAAAATGGAACTGGGTTTAATACTGAGGGACTCTAGTTTTTGTAGTTAGAAATTGTGGCTTTCTTGTGCCATAGAGGGAATTGTATAGTTAGCCAATATATGCCACTTAGGAGTAGGTGGTTTGTCTCAGAGAATTTTTATAGTTATCGGGGGCATATCAATACACACACACACACACACACACACACACACACACACACACACACACACACACACACACACACACACACACACACACGTGCCTCAACAAATAAGCCCTTAAGGGGAAGGCAGAAGTTAGGTTATAGAGAAGGTACATAGGAAGAGTTGAGATGATTTTCAGTATTTGTTTGAAGGTGGTGGTGCTGCCTGTGGTTCTTATAGAAGGTGGAAGTGAGTTCCATATTTTGGTAATGGTGAAGGAGTAGTGGAGTTGACCAGCAGGTAAGGTAGGGTTTTTTACTTTTAGAAGAAGATGATTTTCAGATCTTAGTTGACTGCTGGGTTAATATTTTGCAAGTAGAGTTGAGAGAGCAGGACAGACAAAACACATCAAAGGTCTTGGTCATAGGCGACTCCATACTGAGACACAGTCAGCTGCCTATCAGGTGCCAGGATCCAACAAATCATGCATGCACTCAATTCACTCAACAAGTAACATTATGACTCTGTCATAGTCCAAGTTGGAATAAATGACTTGAGACTCACCTCTCTCGACTGTATGAAAAGAGACATGATGGAACTCTCTGATTATGTGTCCCAGACAGGTATGTCTCCAGCCCTAAGTAGAATCCTACTCTCACCCAGGATGATGCCACAATATAAACAAAAAATGAATGACTTCAACAATTGGCTCAGCTTTGGGTGTCAGTCCAGGGGATCCAGTATCTGTCAGCCTGGAAGAATATGGTAGACAGACCTTGCTGCTTTGGTAGAGATGATCTGCACCTGTCCTCCCCTAGGCTTTTGGATACATGCAAAGACCCTTGCATCCACCATAGTGCCTTTTTAGGCAATGCAAAAACAACACATTTTCCAGCGTAACAAAATCTAATCAAGGCAAACTGTGAGTCATGCTGCTTAATGCTAGGAATTTAAAAATGAAACTGCACTCCCTGAAAGCAATCCCCACCTTAGAGGATACCGTTTGTGTAGTTACCAAGACACGGTTCAAGGCCACTGAAAGCACCCCGACCATTCAAGGCTGCAATGCCTTTCACATGTTCAGACCTCAAAATGATTGTGAAGGAACCAAAGGTAGAGGGGTATCCATCTTCATTAAAACCAAATACACCGGGACTGGTCAAACAGCATGACTCTGTCACACTTACATATCCAATTAACTATTGGGAAAGTACCATACCACATCATTGCTAGCTATAGATCTCTCATCATTAATCAGGATAAGCACGCCGTCTACCTCAATTTACTGGAATCCCTCGACATACAGCCCAACACCTTAGTCATGAGAGATTTCAACTATCCTTCCATAGACTGGGGGACATACACAAGCAAAACTGCGCTCACCTAGAGGTTCCTTGATTTTGTTAACACAGATGCTCTGGAACAGATAGTCTGGACCCCCACTAGGGGCTCTAATGTTCTGGACATAGTACTTGCCATCATGGGAGGGGGTCACTGTAATTCCCCATGAGTGATGCCCATCCTAGTTAGGTCAGACCAGTATTGTTTGAAATAATTACTGGAACTGACACCCTCACAGGAACAAAAATTGTAAAAAAAAATTTACCAAAGCTAACTACAGCCTGCTAAGCAATGGTATAAAAAGCTTCATACCATCGGCAATCACAACATCAATGATCACTATGCAGAAGTGTATGCAAATGCCCTGTACAAACAATTAAGTGACTACTTAAACTCTGCTGTATCTGACCAGATTAAAACCAGGTCTTTCCATAAAAAACAAACCACTGTGGTGGACTTCAAGTATAAACAGATAATATAACAAGAGGAAGAAACTGTTGTCCAAAAACAAGAGGGATGTCACTCTGATGAGGAGGAGCTCCCTCCTAAGCCTAAAGAAGAAAATCAGAAATCTTGTAAAGTCTTCTAAAGCAAATTACAGATAATCATAAGGAATTCTTTAACTACATCTAAAGTCTAAAAGGGAATGCCCAACTATGTGCTGAACTGGTTGTAGATGGGATCACTCATACTACACTGGAAGATATCTCCAATCTGCTAATTGACAGATTCAGTGCAAATCTCACCACCCTATACCCATCTTCCATATCCCAAAGCATACCTGACACCATCCCTCTGCCTAGTATCTCTAGAGAACAGGTCATATCTGCACTCACCAAGGCCAAAAACACAGCTTCAGTGGGACCAGATAATATGCCAGATTGTTTAATAAACAATCTAAAACAAGACCTAGTGGAGCCTCTTGTTGTTCTTTTAATCATAGCTTCAGAACTGGCTATGTTCATGCAGAATGGACAACAGCAACAGGAATCCCCCTGCGCAAAGGAGGGCCATCAATGGACCCTGGGACCTTCCAGACCAGTAAGTCTAACTAGCCTCATCTGCAAGGTCATGGAAAGAATTGTCATGGACCTTATCAACAAGGACATAAGTGACCTCCAAACACCAGACACAACCCACTTTGGCTTTGTTAAGGGTAGATCATGCTTATTAAACCTGGTAGGCTTCTTTGAGAATGTCACCAAAGCCATGGGCAAAGGTAAAACAGTGGACACTGCCTATCTCGACCTTGCCAAGGCTTTTGATACAATTTTGCACTCTGGCATCATTGAGAAGCTCTCATAGATAGGGATTAACCCTTAAGTTACTAGACGGGTAGCCAGTTGGCTCATCAACAGAGCACACTCTGTCAAAATTGATTACTCCACCTCCACCAGTAGACCTGCCACCAGTGGAGTACCACAGCAGTCTGTGCTGGGCCCCTTACTGTTGGCATCTATTTGTCAGAAGTTCAGGCCAAAGTAGACAGCCTTTGGCTCACCAAGTTCACTGATGATTGCAAACTGGGAGCAATCATTGAGTCCCGCACCAATATCAACATATTACAAGAAAAGCTAACACAAACAAATGATTGGTGCCAAAGCCATGGTCTAAAACTAAATGCAAAACATGTATTATAATTCCCGCCTGTAAAACAGAATTCCCTACAAATTACAATATTGACAGCATTCCCCCCACCCCGAGTTGTGGTGCAAGACTTGGGAACACGAGTTAATAGCAATATGAACTTTGACCACCAAGTTTCCACAGCAGTAAGGAAAGTCTTCTACATTGTGCACTTCACAAGCAAGGACATAGCATCCAGGTCGTGGAATGTTATAACTTCATTGTACTTGACCCTCATCAGACCACTCATAGAGTATAATGCACTCTTTTACATGTACATTGTCAGACACCTGCAGGAGCTGGAGAAACCTCAGAGGTTTCTTACTTAGAAAATACAGGGACTCTAAACCATGACCTACTTGGACAGGCTGAAAGACCTTTCACTTTACTGTAACTGTGCCTGACCTATAGAGTAATCGCCAATCCTGCACTAATGGAAATGCTGAACATCTACAAGTCAAATGGCACAAGAGTCACTCGCTCTATGGATATCAACCTATTCTGTGACATTAACAGAACATGTTGGAGAGATGGATATGTCTCCTAGAGACTGCCACTTCTCTGAAACAGACTTCCTATTTATGTAAAACAGAGGTCCTCACTGACACTATTTAAACACAACCTAGATAATTGGATGGGAGACTGAAAATTTACCCTTGGGGTGGCACCCCTGTCCCTCATGGACAGGGGTAGCCGGTGTTGATCACGGACCTGCTCTTTTCATAAATTTGTTCTGCGAACTATCCAAAAAGAACAAATGGGGATACTTGGAATTTACATGGCTAAGCTTGTAAAAGCTCTAGGACCATTAGCCTAGTAACCTCCTATGAACCTATTAACCTATGAGGACCTTTCTGATGGTGATTTGGACATGAAAAATCACTTGTATATCATGCTACTTATCAGCCTTGACATCAGTTTCTTCTGAATGAAGACTGAGACACCTCTACCTTTTCTCCCTCCTGCACAGTGGATGGTCTAAAAGTGTGGACAGTATTAATTCACAGCTGGAGTACTCTCCACTGTTTTAAAGCAGGTGTCAGTCACTACCAGGTGAGGAGGACTTCTAGGGAGTGGAGTTTCTTGTTTATGTTCCTAGCATTGATTAGTAAAACCTTCATATTTTCCTTTGCTTGTTTAATTATATTGGTAGGTATATCTGGTTGGTATTGCAGAAAAAAGGCACTAGGGGAATGGATAATGTCTTTGCTAATATTCAAAATTCTAGAGGACAGAGAAGAGCATGCCTGGTGAAGTGGCATGGTCAGTTGTATCAAGTCTTCCTAGTCTACGAAATATTGGACCACTTTTGAATGACACCAAAAATTAAACCAAATATTGATGGTGATTATTTTTTGCTAACACTGTAGTATCATTCTTGGAGAAGGTAGAATGCTGTTGAATACTGCTCAGTGCTAGGCTCATGCCTGCCTGACTGAAACACAAGGTATGAGAGCTCCAGCATGTCTCTCTCCATATAGTCCAAAAAGTTATAACTGAAATCATTGACATCCACATGTACTATGACAGAGACATACAGAGACATACTGGCACTTGTCTTTCAAGAACTAAAGTACATGTGTGACATGATGGTTCCTGGCAACAGGCAGGCAACTAATCATTACTCTTTCCTTGCTCATCTTGTTAAGAAGTACATATGTATGTCTTAAACTAGAGTCACCTATACCTAGAATGTTTGGTTTAGTGGACCCCTGTCCTATGGGGTTAGCAGCCATTAGTCAGGGACTCTTTGCACTATGTCAGGTGGTAAGCATAACATGTGGACAGTGTTGCTGTGAGGGTTTTGTGCCTGTTTTGCATTTTGGAAGTCTTTGAAGTTAAGGCAAGTTAATCATTAGAACCTCAGCATATAAAGGATTATGTGCAGTATGGTGGCTATGTTGAGTTGTGGGGTGTGGGGTACTACTGACAATCCTGATATGTCAGTTGTCTGCATCTGAGATTTTACCCATAAGTGCCATTATATATGTACATTGCTCACACACTGAATTATGCTGTTTGAGTAATAGATGGTTGCCAGAAAGCAGGAGATAATGTTTACTTTGTCTCAAGATACCAATCTCAATCAGGCTGGCTACAGAAATTGTATCGAAGTGCTGGTCCATGGTTTAGATAGAAATGATTTCAGGGTCTGAGTGGACTATGCCTATAGCTGCTTTGAATTAGGTTGAAGTTGGTATCAAGGGGTTAGTTTATGTTGATTTGTTAATGAGCAGAAAGAGGATGACTAATTTCTTCACCTGGGATATTCAGATATACCAGGCAGGCTTTACTGTGGTCAGAGTGTGATTTATTTTGCTTTGTGTAGGTTACTAAAGCCTCAGGTTTAGATTGCCAGTGTTTTATGGATTAGAATGGCTTCTTATGGAAAAAAAAAGGCTTTTATGCAGCAAATCTACTAAGAAGCAAGCACAATGGCAATAGTATGCTGAACGCAGCAAAGCACAGCTTTTTTTCTTCCGTTTTCATAAAATAAATCTCAAAGTTTAAGGCTTTCCACATTTCCACAGAATCTTGAATAAAAAATTCTAGGTGAGTTCAGCTGGGGCATGTTATAAGAGACAAGCTAGTGAAGAGACCAATCCAGACAAATCCAATAAATCCAGCCAATGGAGCTCTGCAAATCAGAACATGTAACAGATTACATTGCTGACACCACTATGACTTTATGCTACAGGTCTAAGGTCCCAGGAAGGGTATACATTTAGGAGTTTAACTTTTATGGTGGGAGCAGAAGACCCTGTGGTCACTGTAGAACAAGGAGGTAGCAACATGGCGAGTAGTAAAGGAGGAGGTCTCTGGCTATAGCAATATAACAGTCAAATAACAGGCAAATCAATGACACTTGTAACATAGAAAGCTCTGTAATTGTATCTTAAACAGGCAAATAATAAATAGAATAACCTTTTCAACAGAATTTGAGTATAGACAGTTTGTAGAGGCACAGATCCTGCAAACAAAACTCAAAATACTGCCACTATTGCAAACTAAAACTACAAGAATACAGCACTTGAAAAGGCAGGTAGAAATTACATGGAAATGTTGTGATGGCAAAAACTGCAAAAATGCAGTAAAGATGTATAAATAAGGCACAGAGCATGCGGTATATCACAATTATCCCACTACTGTGAATACAGCTAAAAGACAATGGCACCAGAAGAAACAGAAATTATAAACAAGTAACATTTGGGTTAAAAACAAATAGCTTAAAGGTACAAAAAACAGACCCCTGGATTTACTAATTTTCCGTGCAGGACTAATTTAGTCCTGCACGGAAACGGCAGTTTAGGAGGAGGACGGCAGCGCACCATGCATATTAATGAAGGCGTGCTGCCTGACCCCCTAATCCTACATGGAGCGTGGACGAGTGCAGGGGGTGTGTCTGAGAGCAGAGCTCTCAGAATAAACATGCCCCTGCAAAGTAGAACAGCAGAAACTGGAAATAAATGAGCGAGACTGCTCATAGGTGTCCACATATCCCCATCAACAGTCCCCATGTGTTCAACAGCAACAGTGCATTTAAATAAAATGAAGAAACCATTTTATTTATTTTTTTTAAAACCCCGAGTACAGCTAATCATAGGTGCGTGGGTTTGCCCATTGTTTAGCTAAGGTTAAAGCAGCTGAAAAGGCTGAAGAGGATAACAAGAATATATATGCAAATGAAGCAGCACAGCAATAGTGTAGTGGTTAGAGCATCCGCCTAATAAACAGGCATTCCCAGTTCGAGTCCCACTGCAGCACATATCATTTTCCATGTTAAATCTGTATATGAACATATTTTTAAATCTTTTTGCCATATACCCTACATAATAACATTTAAATGTGAACTGGAGTACTACATTAAATGCACATGTGAAGTGCCAGTGTCATAATGAATAAGGCGCTAGTAAGCAGATTTAAGCACAAATAAACAGTAGTAGGTGTGTTTAAGTGCATTTGCGCGGGGGTAAGCATTACCTACACAGATTAAGCAAAGTAGAAGATGTGTGTAAGAAACTGTAACCAGAGGTTAGCAGTGCTTACCGTAGCGCAAACCCGCTTACAGCTGCTTTGAAGTGCCTTAATCACTCTGCATCCAATGGCCCATGCTCTGCCCAGCAACAAAATAAGCTGCCTCTGCAAGGCTCAAACTCAGAACCCTCTACACTATAGTCACAATAGTTAAGTACTAAGCCATCTTAGCAATAGATATGCATGAGGTATCACTAAACTAATCCTCATCACAGGGAAATCAAACCAAACATATGAACTGAATCGATGTACAGTGTGAAGTGGTATAACCTGCTACATAACATAAATATGTGAACTGGAGTACTGCAGTAAGCATAGATTTGAGGTGTTACTGTAATAAAGTGTAGAAGTCCCCAGGTCCCCATACAGTGTATGTACAAATGAATCACAGATACCAGACACATATATAACCTGCAATGAAGAATAAATCATTGCCAAATGACAAATATAGTGATAATTAACTATTAAGCAATGCTAACCACAGCACAGCTCAAGTTAGTAAGTGTAAGCAATGTGTAGGGGAGCCAATTCAATCTGCCTATTGGTATACCTCTTTAAGCAGTGCCAACCTTATGTAAGCAGGTGTGCCCATAGCTTAACCTTTTCAAACCTGGCCAATCACGAGAAAGTGCAGGAAACGGGCTGTATTTAAACCTCATGGGCAGGAATACTTCTCATAACTTGTTGTAGCTTCCTACTGCAGGCAGAATGGCTGGTGTGGGTGAAGGCACTCGATTTAGAGTGCAGCGCTGAGGCACCCAGGAGTCAAAAATCATGATATGGCTCCTGGTAAAATACCATGAGCAGAGACTACTGCAGGGCCAGTACCAGGGCTCACAGTATAAAATGGAGGCTGACCTCACCAGTGCCACAGGTATCCTCTGGACTGGTGAGCAGGTCAGGCACCACCATGCTGACCTGAAGTGGTGGAGGGGGGAATGTACTGGAACAGTGGATCCAGGAGTCTCGGCAGATGCCCAATGCCCCAGTACTGAGTAAGTACTCATTCTACTAAGTAGTAAATAATTGCCTAGCTTGTGTATACTATGGATAGGTATGGCTAAATATCACTGCATTTCTCTGACAGTGCAGATGAGCGGGCTGTGAACCAGCAAGCCCATGATGCTAGGCTGTTAAGGCTGTGTTGCTAGGCAGGTTAGTAATCAATCTGCATGTATTGTCATAACAAATAAATATAAGAGCCTCAGAAAGTGTTGTACCAGTAGAAATAAATATGTAATAGTCTGTGAATAAAGGTATAACCCCTGGAGTGCTTCTGTTTACTCTTCTCTCAAATGTTGGTGATCTGTTCCATACTATAAATAGTACTCTTGCATCTTAAACAGTGTCACTCACACCGTGGTATGCAGATAAAATGTGTATGAAGTCCTGCATAACAATGTTGGAAACGCCAAGAGGTCAGTCATATTATACAAGTTAGGGAGACTTACACAGAAAGCAGTCGAAAGCTTTACATCAATTCCCTGATAGCACAGTGTACTGTGATGTTAGCTATAATTTTTTGTCACACACACAGCAGGGTTATGAATCCTGGGAGTGCTACTAAGTTGTATGCATAATCATACCCCACAACTGTATAGATTTTGTTAAAATGTTCAGATAGAAAGCTGTATGCATAATTATACCCAACTGTACAGAATTTGCTAGAATGTTCAAATTGAAAGTTTTATGCATATTCATACCACACAACTGTTCCAATCTGTCCAACATGTCCAGATAAATGGCCCATATCACCAGCCTGGAACCCTGTTCCCCTGAAAATTCAGTGTGATGATCCAAGAAATGTAGGCAGCTGTCAATGACATATAACTGATAGTCAAACGTGTACATAGTCAGAGAATGTATATGAAAACAAACCTGTCATTCCAGCACCTCACCCAAAGTGTATGACAGCAATTCTCAACATATGTTGCATTAACACCTGTAGCCTGTCACTCCTGTATGTAAGACACAGGTCACGTATATAATAATCTATAAACATACCAGTGTACAATATAAGGCCACTGGGTAGTGTAATAATACATGTAAGGGAAATATCACTGCAGTGACTAAGAATGTTGTGAAAACTACAAGGATATATTAGTTGTTAATTGAACTCTCTCTCTCACCCCTACCATATGTGCAAAATAACACAATGACACTCCTCAACTGGTATGTGTACACCCCAAACTGTTGTTGGGACATAAGTCCTAATGGTTTATAAATATTCACATTTGTTTCTATGCATGTGCCATGTTAAAATACACCCATATTGGTGGCCTGTTGCCATCAATGAAACCCGCATGCTCCTGTAATGGCCACTGTTGTTCCATATATGCATGTGTTCTGCTTGCTCTACAACTGTGTTAAATCTGGTGTTTTGGGTTATGGGAATACCTATGCATGCTGTTATAACTAATCCTGAATGCTGTTGACTGTTACTAACCCATATCTGTCATAAACCTGTGACAGTCGCACCTCAGCTGGCCATGGCACCAGGCACCAACACATCTGGGGTCCAGCCTTGGACCTCCTCCTCCATGGGCTCTGTGCCACCTTTGGGTGAAATTGCTGTAGGGGATGGGTCTTGCCCCCCCTTGGAGTGGGCATGGAGGGGAATCTGTCACCCATCAACAGGTCCTGGCCGTGATGCGTAGGGAGCTCGAAGGTCCAGGCCGTGGTGCGTAGGGAGCTCGATCTGGAGTATCAAGACTGGCTACGCCAGCTTGAAGGCCAAGTCGCGCTAATAGAGGGTGAGCATGCCCCTCCTATATAGCCCCCAGCACAGCCAACATTGAGGCCATGAAGGTGCAGTGGTGACTGCCCATGGGTGGGGACCTCAGTCCCACTGTTTCCAGTTGAAGGCTCATGGGCTTGCGACTTCCAAACACCACTCCCCGTCCAAGGTGTTTAACCCCCACATGTGTCATATATCGGCCCTGTATTCGTCTTGTGTGTTTTGTCTGTTAATGTACCCAACCAACCTCCCCAAATATACCTATTACCCCTCCCCAACATCCCACTCCCACCTAAAAGAAAAAAAAAAGGCAATCTGTTCCCACAAAGAATCACTCCCCAAACATAGCTGTCCATTTCACACACATGTACACTGGACACATGTAATCCAGTCTAATTGGTATCACAATGAATTATTGTTGTCCTCACGCCTCTCCCAGGGGTTTGAGTATCCAAATCCACCTCCAAATACAGTGTATAGCACAGCTGTTGCTGTAGAAGAAATGGGAAGCTATGGACCTTCCCTAAACCCCTCCTGCACATCCCTAGCTATTTTCCCTACTATTTTTCCCTCTTTGTGCCCCTTTCTTCACCATTTCCTATCAACCCATTTTTCTTTTCTTTTAAAGGAATTAGCGCGGGGTAAGTGGAAGTAAGCACTTTTAAGCAGCAGTAGACAGGATTAAGCATATTTACATGGGTGTAAGCAATGCCTACATAGGTTAAGCAATTCAGGAGCTAACTGAGTATAAGAAGCAGTAACCATAACTTAGCAGTGCTTACCGTCTCGCAAACCAGCGCAAACCCGCTTACAACTGCTCAAAAGTGCCTTAATCACACTGTATCCAATGGCCCTTGTTCTGCCTAGAAACAAAATAAGCAGACTCTGGTAGAATCAAACCCAGGACCCTGCACACCATAGCCAAAGTGATTGCCCACTAAGCTATCTCAGATACACATACCCTTGATGTATTCGCAAACATATCATCCAGCCCAGTCATTCAACAGTACAGACATATAGATGTATGTGTGTGAGTGAATATATTAATGTCTAAACAGTTACAACATATTGATATATATATATATATATATATATATATATATATATATATATATATATATATATATTTATGTATAAATATTTATGAACATATCTTCTTCTTCCGGCTTTTCAGTTAGGGTTACAGCGAAACCCGTCCGCTAATGATTGAGTATTTTTTTTACAGTGCCGATGCCAGCTGATGCCCAACCTTCAGCGAGCCATTCCCACGCATGTCTTTTGAATGCCACTCGACTGCGGGAGGACATGCAGACTCCACACAGAAGGCGCTCCAGCTTTCTGTGTTGAGTCTGCATGTCCTCCCCGTGGTTGAGTGGTGTTCGAAAGACATGCGTAGAATGGGCGTGCCTTAGCTGAAGGTTGGGCATCGAGCTGGCACCTCGGCACTCATAAAAAAAAAAAATTACTGCTAATCATTAGCGGACCGGAGTTCCGCTGTAGCAACCCCTAACCGAGAAAAGCCAAAAGAAGAAGAAGATATGTTCATAAATATTTCTATATTTATATATATATATATATATATATATATATATATATATATATATATATATATATATATATATATATGTAGACACACACAAACATATAAACATGCAAATGCCTACATCTATAGATATATATGTCCACATTTACATGTCTAAATATATACAGCAGGTTTTTTTATATATATATATATATATATATATATATATATATATATATATATATATATATATATATATATATATATATATATATGTCAGCAGATATACACACACAGAGATTTGTACAGTAATATACACATGTAGTATGTGCACACAATATGGAGCAGCCAGTATTCCTACATTCACCGCATTACCAACTGGAAACTATGAGCCACCCATACGAATGACATTCATAGCCTGCAACATATACCCACAGAGATATCAAAGGGTATAACACCACACACAGATGTGCATAAATGAGTGTGAAAGCTTTATATGTGTACTATGACAGTTGTATATGCCATGTCATATAGCTGTTTAGACACTGACATCCATATGAACAGTGTAATGCAACTGTGAAACAGTTATACTAAGACAGTAGTCTGGAAAGGTTGACATATGTTACTGTCCAGACTGAGGCCTTCAAGTAGTACATTAGTAATGACAGACTGGGCCACAGCATACCAGACAATCAACAGTAAGTAATGCAGACGTATAGGTCAGCAGCCTCTATCTACACTCTATACACAATCCCTAGGGGGTACAGACCCCAGCCAACACAATGGGCTGTATCTGTTACATAACAAGGCATACCTGATACCATCACAATCACACTGACAAACAGAACATCCCATATGGCAGGAGGTAGTAGGTCTGCAATTACCCAAGGTGGATTGTATGATAAAGTACATCCAGATACCTTAAGACAGCTTATCCTAGATACCCACACATGTTGTAACAGCCTAGGTTAGTCATGGTGCACCCCCCTAGACTCACTGGGCCATATACCACTGTTACATACACTGGCCTCTGCAGTGTATTAGGGCACACATATATTGTGTAGGTGAAACCTGCACATATATGGCCCCAACCACCCCCCCAGTATGTGTGGGGGACACAACAGCAGTAGGGTGATGGCAGGAATGACAGCATGACATACACACAGCCCACTACATAACAACCCCTGACAGCATGTCATATGTGCAAAACCTGGTATGTAGGTGGAGGACAGAGGCTGGAAAACAGGCAGATGTGTAAAACTGTTGTCATGCAGTAAGCAAGATATGTATATGTGTACATATCTATATGGGTATATGTATACTTATATATACATATATGTTCACCATATGTCCTGCACATGGAGTGGAGCCCTACCTCAGCCCCAATAGTCCCAACCTCTCAGTGCAAGGGGATGGCATGTATGTAGTGCAGGTATATTTGTAGACTATTGCTACTGTAATAGGGATTGCCTTCACAGAAATGGTGTGTGTGGGAGGCCACATCTGCTGTTAACATGTGCGCCATTAGCTACTTACAGACATCCTAAGGTCATCATAGTACAGTACCACTGCTAGCACAGTAACGCCCCTGTGGACTACAGCTGCAATATGGCCAATATATGTGGGCAGTCTGACACACTCAGGTCAGTCCAGAGGTATACACAGAACCCCTTCATGCAAGCCATGTGGACCAGGACTGTCAATGTGGATATTAACAGCCATGTAGATGGGTATAACATGTACATACTGGTATACATTTTTCCCCATATGTTATGCATTCATACACCCCTGCCTGTCCTGACACATAATAACCGCTGGTACAGTGGTGCCATGGCCAGATACTATCCACTAGTTACTGACATACATCTGAACAGCATCCCACTGCTTTGTCTGACATACATCACTGTTATGGTGACCAGGCAGCAGTACATCTGGCAAGTATCTGGACATGACATCTCACTGGATAAGTACAGTAAGCTGCTAGGCATGCAACAAAGAAGAGTGCAGGCTACAGGCAGACTGATTCAACACTAGGCTACATCTCCTATGTGGGAATACACATGTACCTGCATAGATAGCAGGCTCTACAGGCATGTTGCATCACAGAGTAACAGACACCTGTGTGAAAGTGCATAACCACAACCAATGTGAACACAGCCACAGCCACATATGGTAAGCTAGTGTACTATTACAGTATATGGACTATCTGATGTACAGCATCCTCATATGAGCCACTCACACAACAACCCTACATATACTGAGCCTCTACACAGTGTGGTCTGATGGCTGTCTGTGGTTTGGGACATGTGTGTGTTCACCCCTACAAACATGTAAACTGATAGGGTGAAATACAGTGGAGCAGCATGTAACATCAGATAGAACAGGACCAAGAACAATGACATCTACCACAGTCTCTACACAGGTAAAGGTACATATGCACTATACACACAATGTTGACAATTACCAGACTTACACATACCTCAGTACTGTACACACGATGACAGAATACCCAGGCTATGTCCTCAAATATAACCCCTACTATACATAACGTGTAGCAGTCTGATGTCTCACTGGCTTGTTATCAGATATGCTGTCAATGAATATGGTGTACAGAACATATGCACCCGCTACTGCATAACATATGTACAAAGGTTGACAGGGTTGTGGCTGGAGGCACAAACACAGCCCCAGTATTGACATGTCACTGTGATGACCTCATACATTTCCTGTCATAACAGGGTTTGATGCAACATATGTCCTCTGAGGGGCATGATGTCAGTAACTCTCCTGGCTGTCACCATCTACTGACTACAATCCTCACACTACCTATTGCATTTGAGAGATAGGTGCTCTTTGGGTAACACAAGGCACCACACACTGCCCAGTCTGCAGATGACCCTACAGATGAGGATTCCTGATAAACATAGCACTAACATGATAAGTATTAAAACATGTAGGACAGCCATATTCACACACACCCTGCTAAACCAATAGTACCCCAACTGCAGTATAGCAGCACTTACAGTCTGTAGTCAGGACAGGCACATCTCCCTCCTGTGTGATGGCCTATTTCCACAGTGTATGTTGTCAGAGGTAAGTCCCCAATCCATCTGTGATGCTGTTTGCCAAACAACAGAACTAGTTTCTTCTCACAGTGAATGAAAAGGCCCAAAACCAACATGATGTTCCTAGATATTGGAGTGTGTTTCCATGCAACTGGCTATGGGAATGTTACCACAGCTGTTCCATATGCAATCAGCTAGAGGAGGGCTGTAATCCATGCAGGGGCCATCAGCTGATCATGAGCATCACTGACAATACACATGCCGCTGCCTAAGAAAAGCAGGTGTAAGTCTCTGCATCCACCAGAGAGGGAGTGAGAGAGGCAGACAGAGGCAAAGATAAGTCAGGGTGGGATGGGAGAGTAAAAGGTAAGCATGCTTGTGTCACACAACTACCAGTCCAGGGTATCGAACCCATGACTGACTATGTACTGATATCACATCTGTTATCCCTGCATGGTGGATATATTGATTTATGCTAGGGGCACCATATAAGAAATTTTAAAAACACACTCAGCATTGGGTCCACTTGTTACACACTTACAACCACCCCCACACAGGACATGAATGACAAACATCAACACATTAAGATACACCCACACACACCTGTCATTAGAACCCCTAACTCAGTAGTTATTACACTACAGCACTATGCCATTATAGAACACGCCACAGAGATTACTGGAATACTCTTTCCCCAAAGATTTATTTCATGGTGAGTGACATCAGCTGGACTGCCAAAGTAGACTGAATGAATTGTAGTGAGTGTGACTAGCCAAATTTGCATTGCTGTCTACACAGGCATAGGAACACACACAAAAGCATCCACAACTCCCATGTGTGAGAATGGAACCCCTACCAGAGCTCTATATCATATTACAGCATTACACTGTTATAGCATGCACCACAGAGACTGCTAGAGTGCTCTCTCCCCAAAGGTGTACTTCACACTGATTGACATCAGCAGGATTGTCAAAGTAGGGCACTTGAATTGTATTGAGTGTGACTAACCTAAATTGCCCTAATTAGTCTGTATGCATTAACCACTGTTCTGGCCAGAGCAAAAATAACCTGCCTTTGCAGGTCATGATCCCACTACCCTGTACATTATAGTCACAGTAACTAAACGCTAAGCCATCACAACAGTACATGGGGCTGCAGTTCCACCAAAGTAATCCAACCATAGGCTAATCAAACTGAACATGTAAAAGGAATGCATATACAGTTGTCCGTAAAACACCTCTCCAAGGCCAACTTCATGCTACTCAAGGCAGAAGTGACAATGCTTGTGACACCCATGTAGACAGGGGCTGACAGTTCAATGGATGAATCATGCACTAAGGCACTGTATGAGCACAGCCACTTATGCATGATTCCTGACATCCCAAATAGAACCACGACGCTCACCTCCCAAATAATCAAGCCAGTCTGGTGGTCTCCTGCCATTAACAGAGTATACAACAGACAGTAGACACAGTTGAAGAAAATAGGATAATCCAAGGATGCAAACAACTCCCTTACCAGCCCTAGTAAGACGTTGAGATCCCTCATGGAATCCTCCAAAGCTGGTTATGTAATTAAAATCGCTACAGATTCCACAAACAACCACATAGCATTCCATAGTTATGTCCGGATTCTAACTGGTAATGCTCAGAAGTGCTCTGAGCTGCAACAGAATGGCATTACAAAGACTGCTCCCATGGAATGTGCCAATATCCTGGCAGATTAATTTAGTGCCACATTCACCCCATCTCACCCCCAAAAGGGTCCATGTCAGTACATAAAGGGTTCCATTGCCCAGTAATCACAGCCACACAGGCAGAAAACGCACTACCCACAGCTAAGAATACAGCATCCATGGGACCAGATGACATCCTGGGCTTTGTACTACATGAACTACAAAATGGAATGGCAACTCACCTAACTGTCATGTGTAATCATAGCCTCGTATCAGGCCTGGTGCCCACTGAGTGGCGCACAGCTGCAGTTATCCCACTCCACAAGGGGGCATCCACCTGTGATCCCTGGAACTACCATCACAGCAGTCTGACAAGCCTGATCTGCATGGTCATGGAATGCATTATCAGGGATGTTTTGAACGCAGACATTGGCAACCCACAAATACTGGACTGCACACAGACTGGACTCATGGAGGGCCAGTCTTGTCTCCTGAAACTGATTGACTGCTTTGACACAGTCTGCATAGGTTCATAGGTTCATAGATTAGTACTAGGCTAACTGCCCTTGCGAGCCATTTTAAGCCTAGCCAATTATTCCTTGTGAGACAAACCCTGCACCTTGTGTTTGTAAGGCAAACACCTTAGCCATTAGGCCACCCTCCCAACCCCATAGCTGTTGAAGAGGGCAAGGCAGTCCACAAAGTCTATGTGGACCTCGCCAAGCCCTTCAACACCACCCCCCAGTCTGGAAACATAGATTAACATACTAATCTGGCCATACATCCATATGCCACTCGATGATTTGCCACATGGCTTACTGACAGAACCCATACTGTAGGTGTAACTGACTCCAAATCCATCCCCAGACAAGTGACAAGTGGAGTACCTCAGAGTTCAGTCCTGGGACCACTGTTGTTTGGCATCTACATCTCTGAAGTACAGGCCAACAGTATGGGAGTCTGGCTAAAAAAGGTAACAGATGACTGCAAAATGGGAGTCATTATGAGCCTGACTGTACTGCATGATATTTTACTGATACCAGCCTGACAACATACAGGTGGGATGGAGTACTGTTAACATCTTGTGCCCTTACCATCTAGGGTCCTGGTTATGGGATCTGCAACAGTTGGTAGTTCATAGGTTCATAGGTTCATAGGTTCATACTAGGCTATCTGCCCTAGGGCATTTATAAGCCTAGCTAGAGTGTGTTTGGCTTTCGCCACCCATTTTAAATTAATTTTGCTATGCCCTTTAATGAGGTTAGTATACTGTGCCTCTGTCTAACAGTGACACAGAAGTGATACCTGGGGTAAACCTATGATCCCCCATCCACTCATCAAGATTCCTCTTGAAGAGAGTCAATGAGGGACTCTGCCTAACCTGGACTGGGATTTTATTCCAGAGTGAAGGGAGCCTCTGGGTTATGAATCTGTCCCTCCAGCATGTCCTATTTATTTCAGTGCCGAGGTTCAAGTCTCTCGAGCACATAGCTCGATGGAATTTGGATTTTCTGAGGTGCAGCATGTCCATTAATTCTGGGTTGGACATGGCTTTATACGTCAGGCACAGATTGCCTCTGAGCAGGTGGTATGCCACTGAGTAGAGCTGGAGTTTCTTTAACTGGGCAGCATATGGCATCTGTTTGAGCCCTTTGATCCTCTTGGTGAGGTACTTTGGGGTCTTTCCAGTTGCTGCAGGTGTCTGGTAAGGTACATCCCAAAAGGGGCATTGTACTCAATTATGGGCCTGAAGAGGGATGAGTAAAGAGGCACAATGACCTCCCCTGATCTAGATGTGAATCCCTTCATGATTAGGTGGGCTATATAAAATGTTTTTCTAACCACTTTGGCCACGTGGTTGTCAAATGAGAGATTGCTATCAACTTGGGTCCCCAGGTCCCTAATTACTTCTTCCATACTTAATGGATTACCACTTATGTGGTAATTTGTGGGCACTTTGTTTTTGCCAAAGGGGATGACTATACACTTTTTGGTGTTTAGCTTGAGGCCATGGCTCTGGCACCAGTTGTCTGTTTCTATGAGGCCCTTTTGGAAGATGCTTGTGTCGGCTGGAGAGTCAATTATGGCGCCCAGTTTGCAGTCATCTGTGAACTTGGTCAGCCACAGTCCTTCCATGTTGGCCTGTACCTCTGAGAAATATATACCGAACAAGAGAGGTCCCAGGACTGAGCCTTGTGGGACGCCACTTGTAACTGGTTTGGAGTCTGACATGGTTCCAGCAATTCTAATCACATGGGTTCTGTCCATGAGCCAGTTTGCAACCCATCTAGTGACATAGGGGTTTATATTTAAGCTGGTGAGCTTATCTATAATGCCCGAGTGGGGTATTGTATCAAAGGCTTTTGCGAGGTCCAGGTAGGCTGTGTGGACCACCTTCCCCTCGTCAATGGCCTTGGTGACTGTTTCAAAGAAATCGACCAGGTTTAAGAGGCAGGATCTGCCTGTAACAAAGCCAAACTGGGTGGGATCCAGTGTCTGTAGGTCCCCAATATCTTTACTTATAAGGTCCATGATGATCCTTTCCATAGCTTTGCAGACCAAGCTAGTCAGGCTTATGGGGCGATAGTTTCCAGGATCCGTTGAGGCACCACCTTTGTGGAGAGGGACCAACATTGCTGTACGCCACTCTTTGGGTACATATCCTGTAGTATGGCTGAAATTGAACAGTAGTTTTATGTTTGGGTTTAGCTCTTCTTGGAGTTCATGTAGGACGCAGCCCGGGGCACCGTCTGGTCCCATTGATGCTGTGTTTTTTGCTTTGGAGAGGGCGGCTCTTACCTGAGCATCTGAGATGTCAGGGGGCAGCACTCTGCTGGGATAGATATTTGCCGTTATGGTGGGGAGGGGGGGAGAAGTTTGCGCTGAACCTGTCAGCTAGGATGTTGGCAATGTCTGTGGGTTCGGTGTATTTTTTGTCATTTTGGACTAATTCTGAGCATATCTGGGAATTCTCACCCAGGTTCCTAACATAACTAAAGAAAGCCTTGTGATTATCCTTAGTGTCCTGTGCAATTTTTCTCTCAAAGCTGGCCTTAGACGATTTTATGAGTGCCTGTAGTTTTTTGCTAATACTGATCAGAGATGCCTTCCCTTTTTGGGATTTTGCTCTATCATGTAGTAGCTTCCTCCTTCTATTGTATAGTTTGTTTATAGCTGGGGTCCACCAGACAGGACGTCTGCCTTTGGAGGATTGGGTCTTGGTTTTATTTGGGATTGCATGATCCATGCATTCCTGAAGGTGTTCATAGAATGCGTTTATAAAGGATTCTGCAGTCTGGGCTGTATTTTCCACAGGCCCGGAGGCTTTGAAGGATTCCACCTCAGTTTTGAGGAATGTGAAATTTGTTTTAGAGAAGTTTTTCACTGTGGTTTTCTGGGCAGGGGGTGGGGTCGGGATGTGAATATCCAGTGAGATTAGTTTATGGTCTGATCTTACCAGTGAGGGATACACTTCTGGTCTGGAGCATAGAGTCCCCATGTTGGTGATGATCAGGTCCAGTATGTTTTCCCCTCTTGTGGGAGTGGTAACAAGTTGCTCCATAGCATTTGAGTTTATAAATTCTAGGAACCTTTGGGCTAGGGTGTTGGAGCTAGAGTAATGCTCCCAGTCTATGTTTGGGTAGTTGAAGTCACCCAATATAATGGTGTTTGGAGAGACCTTCATATTTTCCACTGTTCTCAGGAAGGCCGAGTGGAGTTCTTGGGTTTGGGGGGTGGTCTGTAGCAGGCTATAAACTGGAAGGCAGTCTTACCCACTGTTAGTTGCACATGGATAGTCTCTGATGCTTCATGCTGTGCCACCAACCTGGAGGTGTGGGTATCTTTGACGAATATTGATACTCCCCCTCCTTTTGTGGTTAGGTCCAAGTTTTGGGGCTGAAAAGCATGGTATGAGGTATAACCTGGTAGTGCTGGGGTGCTCTCAGGAGCCTTGAACCAGGTTTCTGTTACTGTTCTCCATGCTAAGGAGAGTTTCGAGTGCATGCATCTTGAGATTTAGACTTCTGGTGTTGAGTAGCACTACTCTTAGTTTCTTATCCCTTGTGATACCTATGGAGGTGGGTTTGGCTTTTGAGCCTTGCCTAAAAAAGGCACTATGAGGGTAGCAAGAGCCTTTGCCAATATCCAAAAGCCCAGGGGTGATAGGTGCAAGCCGTCCCTAGCGAAGCATCGTGGCTTGTCGGGCATGTCATCCAAGGCTGACAGGCATTGGATCCCCTTTGAATGACACCAGTACTTAAGCCAATTGTTGAAATTGATCATCTTGTCTTCATATTGTGGCATCATTCTTGGTGAGGATAAGATGCTACTCAAGGTCAGGGTCATATCGGCCTGGGCTACATGCTCAGAGAGCTCCTCTATGTCTCTTTTCATGTAGTCCAGGGAGGTACGTCTCAGGTCATTCACACCAGCATGGACAATGACTGAGTCATATTTGTACTTGCCTTGGAGTGACCTGAGTGCTTGTGTTATGTGGTGGATCCTAGCGCCCGACAGGCTGCTCACCATGACCTTCTCCTTGTTCAGCCTGGTGAGCGGGACATCAGTGTGCCTGACGATAGGGTCACCTATTACAAGTGTATCAGGTGTGTTGTTTAGCCTTAAGGGCTGTGACTGTTTGGCACACTGGCTTTGTGAGCTATGTGTTGCACGTGTTTTGTTTTGGCGTAGTGGTTGCTTGGGTGTCTGCTTTGGAGGTCTCTGCTGCTTAGGCAGATTTTTATTTAGAGCCTCCGAGTATGTTTTTGTGTGTTTATGTGTTTGGTTTGCTGTCATGGTAGGTCTGTGTGAGACTGGAATTGTAGTGAGTGTGGTTTCCTTTTCCTCCTGACTGGTTATGCCAGTACTAAGTTGAGAGAGCTTAGCCTCCAGTTTGGCTATATGGTTGCATCTCTTACATGTGTTGGAATTTGTTGGGAGGAGGAGAGGGTTGTCTGTGTATATGAGGCAGTTGTAACATTGCCTCAAGATTCCCAGATTCACCAGCTGGACCGGAGAGGAGATTGACAACTGACCTTTGGAAATGCTAGAATAGTATTGGGAATTCCTTTATAAATGAAAAAAAGGGCCAATGGGGAACAAGGTACTCAAGGGGAGTTTGTGAGGGTGTTAATTTTTTAGTGCTGACTTATATAATTGCTTTATTGAGCAAGTGCCAGGTAACTTAAATGCAAAAACGACAAACAGTAACTTTCATTCAAGTGAAACAAGGAAATAAGTACAGTAAGCAATGCAGATATCACTAGGGATCCACAGAAGCGCTGAAAAGCCATGTTTTAGGTGGAATTAGCGTTTCAGGGAAATAACAAGCAAACAAACAACAAGCATACAAACAAAGCTATATTCAGCAGGCCTGGATCTAGTCTATGCTACAGCAAACAAGGTGTACCAATTTCAGTAAGAAGCAGTTCAACTATGCAGGCACTATAAGCCTTTAACCAGAAATTTCCAGCTCAGAAGGGCAGAGTCCAGCCTCTCCTCCCACAAGAGTGCAGACCATGAACCTTCTTAATGTAAAATAACTGGCCTGAAGCCCAAGTGCTTAAACCAGAACTAATACACTTTTAGAATAACAGACACTGAGCCCTCAATCAGCAGTTCCCAACTTAGAAGGATGTAAGCTACCTGTCCTACCACCACAGTGCAGGCCACAAACCTTCCTAATGTAAAACAACTAGTCTGAAGCCCAAGTGCTTAATCCAAAAGACTTAGAATGATAGCTATACTTTAATGAAGTTACTACCAAGCAGTAATAAATACAACTGAATACTTTAAAGAATGCCTGGATTAGTGCTCAAGTTAAAAGGTAACAGATGATAGTGTATTGCAGGGAAGACGTGTTTGACTGTGGGAGGGGATACCTATTCGTGTATGACGTATGTTGTTCGTGCCTATCAACCCCATTAATGGTGCATGTGGACATATATGTTTCTGCTATGTTCCCACTTTATCTACATATGTATGTATAAATATATATATATATATATATATATATATATATATATATATATATATATATATATATCTACATATATCAATATGTTGTACCTGTTTAGACATTAATATATTTTCACTCGCACATACCTTTACATGTTGGAATACATTCTCTGTACTGTTTAATGACTGGGATGGATGATATGTTTGTGAATACAGCAGGGTTAAATATATCTGAGATGGCTTAGAGGGAAATCATGTTAGCTATGCTGTGCATGGTCCTGGGTTTGAGCCTAACAGAGGTTGTTTATTTTGTGCTAGGCAGAACAAGGGCCAATGGATACAGAGTGATTAAGGAGCTTTAAAGCAGTTGTACGCGGGTTTGCATGGAGGTAAGCACTGCTAAAGTCTGGTTACATTTTCTTATATCAGTTAGCTGCTGAATTGCTTAAACTGTGTAGGCATTGCTTAGCTTTGCGCAAACCCACACAAACCCACTTACAACTGCTTTAAAGTACCTTAATCACTGTGTCTCCAATGGGCCGTGTTCTGCCCAGCAACAAAAGCAACAGCTCTTGCAAGGCTCAAACCATTGACCCTGCACATCATCGATAAAGTGCTTTACCACTAAGCCATGACAGATACAAAGAGATTTGATGTTTGCAGAAACATATCATCCAGTCCAGTCATGCAACAGTACAGAGAATATATACCAACATCTAGATGTATGTGTGTGTACCTATATTAATATCTAAACAGATACAACATATCTAAATATATATATATATATATATATATATATATATATATATATATATATATATATATTTCTAAAACTATATACATATATATCAATATATATGCACATATATACATGCATATGCCTAAATCGACACATATATGTGTCTACACCTATATGTCTACATATACACAACACATTACATATGTGTACTCAGATATATATCTATGTAGGTGTATACGGACATAGTTTTATCTATATATATATATATATATATATATATATATATATATATATATATATATATATATATATTAACAGGTATATAAATCCATATAGGTATATATAGCCATAGATCTGTAGATTACAATGGCAGATTAACAAATACACATATGTCTACATGTACCGTTAATGGGGTTGAAAGGCCCCACACACTATACGTCTTGTATGAATAGGCACCCCCCCCCACAGACAAATATGTGGCTGGCCTTGATGTCACATGTATGGTTATGGCTTTGCACCCCAGCCTCTCAGTTAATTTACATCTGTTATCCTTGTATGGTTGATATTGTTATATATAGTAGGGCCACCATAAAAGAAATTAGCAAAACCCCCTCCACATTGCCTACACTCACAGCCACCACTACACAGGATACGAGTTTTACACACACACACACACACACACACACACACACACACACACACACACACACACACACACACACACACACACACACACACACACACACACACACACACACACACACACACACACACACACACACACACACACACACACACCTGTCATGTCTGGGAGTTGAACCCCTACCTAACTAGTTTATTATACTACAGCACTACACAGTTATAAAACGTGCCATGGATATTACTCAAGTACCTTTTCCCCAAAGGTGTATTTCACATTGAATGACATCAGCAGGATTACCAAAGAAGGCCATTTCAACTGTACTGTGATTGACTAGTCTAAAATGCATTGCTCCCTACACAGACAGTGAGACCCACACACAAAACATCCACAACTGACATGTGTGGGTATAGAACCCCTGACCAAGGTCGATATCACACTACAGCAAGGAGCTGTTATAGGACAGGGATTATGAGTGAAACCTTTCCCCAAAGGTGTATTTCACAATGAATGACATCAGCAGGATTACCAAAGACGGGCATTTCAACTGTACTGCAGGTGACTAGCCTAAAATGCATTGCTCCCTACACAGACAGTGAGACACACACAAAACATCCACAACCAACACATGTGGGTATTGAACCCCTGACCAAGGTCTATATCATACTACAGCATGGAGCAATTATAAGTCTTATCACAGGAATCACTACAGACTTTTTTCGACAAAGTTGTATTTCACAATGAATGACATCAGCAGGATTGCCAAAGTAGGGCATTCAAAATGTACTGCGAGTGAGTAGCCTATAATGCATTCCTCCATGCACAGACATTGGAACACACACAAAACATCCAGATCTGCCATGGGAGGAGATGGAACCCTACCACAGTTCTAGATCACACTACAGCTGTACACAGATATAGGATGCACTACAGAAATTACTGATCTACAACTTTCCCAGAGGTGTATTTCTAGGTGGGTGACATCAGCAGCCTTACCAAAGTTGAGTATATGAATTCTAAGGAGTGTGAGTACCCTAAAAAGCATTGTTCTCTACTCGATCAAAGACAGATGGAGACACATGGATACACAGATTCACACACACACAGTTGCCAAGTCTGGGGTTGGAATATCTACCTACCTACATTATCACACTACAGCAGTACGCAGTTACAGGACACGTTACGGAGATTACTGGGCTACACCCTTCCCAGAGGCATATGTCTAGGCGAGTGACATCAGCAGCCTTGCCAAAGATGAGTATATGATGTGTACGGACTGTGAGCAGCCTAAAAGGCATGGCTCTCTACTCAGTCACACACAAACACAGTTGCCAGGTCTGGGGTTTGAACACCTACCAAACTATTTTATCACACTACAGCAGTATGCAGTTATAGGACATGCTACAGAGATTATTGGGTTATAAACTTCCCAGAGGTGTATTTCTAGGTGAGTGACATCAGCAGCCTTGCTAAAGTTGAGTATATGAGTTGTACGGAGTGCGAGTAGCCTAAAAAGGCATTGTTCTCTACTCGGGCAGACACACACTCACACACACATTTACAGTTGCCAAGTCCGGGGTTAGAACCCCTACTTAACTACTTTTTCACACTATAGCAGTATGAAGTTACAGGATGCACTACAGACATTATTGGGCTTTGATTTTTCCAGAGGTGTATATCTAGGTGAGTGACATCAGCAGCCTTGCCGAAGTTCTGTATATGAATTGTACGGAGTGTGAGTAGCCTAAAAAGCATTGCTCTTTACTCCATCAGACACACACACACAGACACTTGCCATGTCTGGGGTTAGAACACCTACCTAACTAGTTTATCACACTACAGCAGTACACATTTACACGATGCGCTATGAAAATTACTAGGCTATGATTTTCCCAGAGGTGTATTTCTAGGTGAGTGACATCAGCAGCCTTGTCAAAATTGAGTATATGAATTGTACGGAGTGTTAGTAGCCTAAAAAGCATTTCTTTCTTCACAGTTAGAGACAGACAGACACACACACAAACACACACTCACACAATTGCCAAGTCTGGGGTTAGAACTACTACCTAACTAGTTTATCACTACAGCAGTACACAGTTATGGGACGCACCATGGAGATTACTGAGTTAAAGCTCTCCGAAAGGTGTATTACATATTGGATGACCTCAGCAGGCTTGCCAGAATACTGCTATGGGGTGGACTGTGTGTGCACGGGCCATAACCCATTCATGTAGGGGTTGACATGCCACATGTGGGCACACACAGGGTCATATGTCACAGGTACGTGTATACAGCTACTAGATAACAACTTCCTTGTGCAGTCATGTTGCACAGCTGGCACGTGCAGCACATAGTCTGTCATGTTGACAGATACTGGTGGCTAGTATCTGCAGTGAGTGACAGTTGCACCTCATGTGTTCGGGGCCCTTTGGCTGTGTGCTGGGTGGGACAGGCCTGGATGGCTCCTTGTCACAGTCACCCTCTTCCACACATCTATGTCCGTCTACCTTTGGCTTATTATAGTGTGTTGTCCTTACATATGTGTCTGTATTCCTATCCACTTTTAGTCAACCTGCTTATGACAAAGGTTGACCATTTATCACAACAAGTCCAGGAAGCAAGGCTGGTGAATGCTAGTGTATCACCGGGAGTGAATCTACGCTCCAGCACGCAAAGCAGGGGGTTGGACTCAGGAAGCAGGGGGTTGGACTCAGGAAGAGGAAACACGCTGTCACCTGAATCATCAGGGGCACACAACACGAGAGTCCCAATGTTGGGATCATCGAGGATTATTATTATTACAGATGGTGTATCAGCACCAGGCAATGGATCCAGTGAAAGGATCAATGACACTTCTAATATTCCGAGCCTGGCTACAGTTCTGGCTAAGAAGGATTTTTTTCAGTCAGATAATTCAACAGTAAATGAGGCCCAAAATGAGGGGGTGAGTACTGCTTCTGCTTCTTCTTCTTTTTTGGCAAGGTTGGATGAATTTGATTTGAAATTGTTTCGCTGCAGGAAACTGCAGCTGGAAATATCATACCTGCGTGAATGCATGAGCAAGCACATAGTTCCTAAGGGTCTACGCCAATGGCGATACCCAGCAGGACTCATTAGCAATTCGGCTTTTCACAAGGAACTGTTGGGGCTCTTCGATAGACAAGCATTTGATTTTATGGATGCTTTGATCAACTTTTATCTTGTTGAGATTGGGTCTCTACAGGAAGAACTATCTAATTTGGAATCTTTTTTGTCACAACATGTGGATTTTCTAAGGTATAAATATGATTACCTTAGAATTTTATCCAGTATTGAGGCCTCAATTTCCAAGATGCTGAGCAACAAAAAACGTAAAATTGAGAGGGACATTGGGGAATATAAAAACAATAAAGCTTACCCCCCACCACCCTCAGGACAAGTGGCCCATTGGAGGTTACAGGCTGCAGGGGTTAAAGAGAACATGGACCAAAACAGATCGGAAAATCAAGTTTGTGGCACCAGGGGGGAAGGTGACGAACAACCTCTTAGGAGAAGTGAACGTATAAGGAACAATGCTGGGAATAATCAGCACAATGAAGGTCATCCTAACCCCCACCAAGGGAGGGAGGGGGCTGATAATGAGGAAACCGAACAGGATTTTCACATGGCTGCCAACCCAAAGAATGTAACGTCGAACAGCAACACCAACAACAATCGACGGTACAACCAGAGAAGGAAAAGGGGCAATCAGCGGAGACGCTAGCAACCCTAGCTGAAGGGGATGATATTTCATCATCCACATCACAGGGGCCTTCTATCCTTTATAACACCAATGGAGACTTTAAAATCTATAACTATACAGTGTTAAACATTGACACTAATGTAGTTGAATTCTTTGCTAAGGGTTTGTCATTTATTCCAGACAGGAATTGTGATTTAGTGAAAACCATAATAGACTTAAAACTTTTTGTCCGGAAATTAAACCTAGCATGTATGTTAGGAAACACTCCATCACTTCTCAGCTCACTAAGAGTTTCCAGTGTCTTCAATCCACCGCTCATTGGCATCCTGGGCACCTTTGAAAAAACTATGTGAACTGGATTTGAGGGCCATGGTTAAGGAAAACAAGCCCACCATTAGAATGGGGAGTAAATCCGGTCGCAATATTAACAATGATGAATTCACATTCATCCAAATGCTCAATGAATGCAATATTAGAGTTATGGCACCGGACAAAGGGGGTGGGTTGATTTTCATGGACCAATATGTATATGAAAATAAAATGATTCAATACTAGAATTCAGCTAGCATCAATGAGGTAAATAGAGCTTACAGCAAAATCAAGGGTATATTAGAGGATCTATTCTTGGAGGGCACCATAGATAATGACACCTTGCAATATATCACCATGTTAGCACCTAGGATCCCCACCATTTTTGGCACCCCCAAGATTCACAAGGACATAGTGGATCCCCCTTTCAGGCCGATTGTGGACGGAAGGGGTTCAATCACATATGCCTGTGCCAAATTAGTGGACAGCATCTTAAAACCCATGTTGAAGCTTGAAGCACAAATTTGTAGAGATTCTTGGGGCTTCTTGGAGAATATTGGTAAAATCCCATTTAATCCAACTTATGCATTTTTAGTGGTTGACATCAAAGATTTATACACGGTCATTCCGCACCAATTAGGAGTGGAGTGGACCGTGGATTTCATGCTTCGTAAAGGGGCATCAAACGAGCAAATGTATTTGGTGGAAATCCTACTGGATGTGATTCTCACCAATAATTTTTTGGTTTTCAAGAACAAATACTACCTTCAAACAACGGGCATTGCCATGGGTTCTCCCTGTGGCTGTACTTTTGCCAATAGTGTTTTAGCACAATGGGAGTATCAATGTCTGTTCCAAAATGAATTGTATCAGGAGAATGTCTCTTGGTACACAAGGTACCAAGATGACATGTTTTTCCTATGGAAGGGCTCCTGTAATATAATACCGAATTTTATTGAAAGTATTTCTAAGTCAACTAAATTTCTTGAATTCACTTACCTTTGTGATGATAATGAAATTACATTTTTGGATGTAAGAATCAGTAAGGATGTAGTGTCTAACAAACTGAGGTCAACCATTTTTAGAAAATCAACTTTTTCAAACACATATTTGTATTTTACTAGTTCACACCCAATCCATCAGAAGAGAAGTGTTGTCAAGGGGCAGTTTGTTCGGGCGGCCAGGATGGTCTCTGAACACGAAGATTTTTTGTTGGAATGTGAGAATATTTTCTCCATGTTCCTGTTGCGGGGATACCCAAACACATTTGTAGATGAAATTAGGCAGGAGGTTATTGCTAAAAGGGAATCAGGTCATTTTCAGCCAACACTCAGGAAAGGGACAATGGTTGCCAAAACTAAAAATAATAATGGATGCATGATGGGCAACATCTCTTTTCTTTTCACCTTTAGTACGGATTTCAAAGCTATTAAAAACATCTTTATCAAGAATTGGAAGGTACTGATGGAAGATCAGGAGCTTATTAAATGTATTGGGGAAAAGCCTAGGTTCACTTATAGAAGAGGCCAGAATTTAAAGAACCTCTTGGAAAGACCCAATCTCAAAGCCAACAAGACGATAAAGGGAATGAGCAAATGTGGCTGTTGCCCATATTGTAAATACATTCTCGTGGGTCCAAGGGTTTGCATGGCTTGGAGAGAGTACAGGATCAATGGTAGATTCAATTGCAACTCAAAAGGAGTGGTCTATGTGGCAACTTGCAGGCTTTGTCCTGCATTTTACATCGGTAAGACCGATAGGCCATTCAAGAAAAGGATTTATGAGCATGTACATGCTATTGACATCAGAGATATGAACAACGCCCTTGCAAAACATGTTAGCCAACATCCTGATCATTCATTTTGGTTTACTATTGTACAACAAGTACAACCACATATCAGGGGGGATCCTTGGCAATTACAACTGGAAGAACAGGAGGTTTTTTGGCAGATCCGCACTTCCTCATACATTTTTCCAGGGCTAAATGAGGTGGTGTCCATCAAATGTGTTTTAAAACTTAAGGCACTTAAGAGATAGGACTGATGTTTAATAACAAAAAGACGATAGTAAAACAATCGGGGATATATAAATTATGTCAATTTGCAGCTGAAAATGTTGCATTTCACGCATTTTTCATAAACATGTATTGGGTAGATGATTCAAGTTTTCCATCAATGTACACATGTACATACATAAAAAATTGTTTTCATCTTATTTTGGATATATATAGAATAATTTCTAACAGGTACAACTTCCTTGTTTTGCTTTGATCCTGTTATGAGTGGCTCTAAAGAGGGTCCAGGAAACACATTCATGTATCAATTGATGCATTCACTTTTTCTTGCTTCCATTTGACTAGGAATTTGTCATTATTTAAGGACTTGTTTGTGTAGTATATACTTTTAGTACATATTTTCATAACAATTGTAAAAAATTGACAAAATATATATTTTTAAAATATTTTAAAATAATTTAAAAAGGTTTTTGAATACTCAAAACTCATTGAATTTATTTGCACATTATGTATTTATACATTTACACACTGTTTATACTTATAAACATGTTTTATTTACCATACAAGAGTCACATACTTGTTTTAATTCACATATGTATTTTTCTTGTACACTTAAATAAGTATAGATAAGTAGGATATGTGGCAATTAGTTTTTCAGTATACAGATTTTTAGTATATAGTTTTTAAAAAGATTTTTAAAGGAATTTCTGTTTTGTGCCACTTGATTGATTCGTAGATATAATGTCATTAACATTTGTTAACTACCAATTAATTAACCAACTAGGTTAACAATTGGAACGTTGTAACGTATATAAAGTGTGTTCTCTGAGTGTTTCATGGTCTGATGAAGGTGGGGAGATTGCTCTCTACCGAAAGCGCTTACAGTTTGTATCAATAAAGTCTTTGTTGTACCTGTGTTCCTGTCTACTGGCTGAGCTCGTTATTGCCACATTTTGGGATTCATTAGTTTGCATTCTTTTGGTACCAGTTTGTCTTCCTATCCACTGTGTGTGAGAGGCAGGAGTGGTGCATACTGACATGTGTCTACACTAAGAACTGCGACTGCCAGATATGTCCGGTCCACTGGTGTTTGCAGACATGGCCTTCATGTGTTTAGGTGTGTGAGCATGCCCAGTATGACCTTTCAGTATGTTGTTGACTGACAATTCCTTCATTCCTCTAAGTGTGTGAGTATGCCCAGTATGGCCATCTGTATTGCATGTGTTGATCAAGTCTAGGTAGTTTGCCCTGCGGTGCTGACCTTTGTGTTGTGCACCAACAGTTAGCATGCTGTGTCTGCAGGGAATCCATCGGCCATTTGGCACTGACTGTTGCTACATTTCTGCATAGCTGGGGGGGACTGTTTCTACATTTCTACACAGGAGTGGGGGAGCACATCTGACTGTTACTATAAGTGTATGTAGGATGGGGGGGCACACCTGACACTTGTACACATTTGCTAGGACTGTACTGGTATGTCAGGTACTCCATTTCAGTCTGTAGTCTTACCTATCGTCCTGGCTAGAGGCATACCGGTGTACTACATATCTTAGCTTTAATTGCCTAATATTAGTTTCTGACTTCCTAGCCTTCACAACTTACATCCAACTGCCTGGCCTGCTGTAGTCTGTCTATGTAGGCCTGGGGGAGGGGTTACCCATAGGGCTCGTTCAGAGGCCATAGTACAGCATTTGTTTGTGTTTGTCTACACCTGTCCTGCTGGCTGAAACTGTTGTTGGGTATGTGCACCTTCCTGACTGGCATGTGTGGGTCTTATGGACACACATGTCACTCAGCCCATTTCTTGCAGTGGGTTTTGGCACCCTGTGTAGTACTGGCTACTATGGTGAATCCAGTATGGGTTACAGATGTCATGGTGCCACTATGGGTGTCTACTGTCTGCTGCAATAACATTCACCTACCCAATTACCTTGCATGCTCACATCCATACCATAGCTACAGGTAACAACACATTCTACTCCATTTGGCAATTGGTAGGTTGATTGACTTACCTTGAGGGTGTGCCAGACTTGAGGATGGTGCTGGAGGGCTGCCTATGTTGGATGCCATAGTACACTCACTATACATGGTTGAGCACAGGTAGTGTCATGTTTGGCATCCCTTTTACTGTCTGTGAGAGTCAGAGAGAGGTGTCATTCCCTGGGTCCCTTCTGTGTCAGTGCATATGCTAGGCGTTGCCTCTTTGCCAAGGCCAGCTCATACTGGGCATGCCTCCTTCTGCCTACTGGGGCAGGTTCAGGTTGTTCCTCTGCCAAGTCACTCTGTGCCTGTACACACCTTGGCATTGGTGGAGGCTGTGTGGCCCTGCTCCATGCTGTTCCTGCTGCAGCTGTTTCCACAGGATCATATTGTGTAGCATTGCACATACCATAAAAAATTGGGTGCATGTAGCTGGTGAGTACTGCAAGGCTCCACTGGATGTGTCCAGACATGGGAACCGTGACCTGAGCATCCCAAACACATGCTCTATTATATATCTGGCCTGTGCGTGTGCCTCATTATGGCGCTGCTGTTCAGGTGTGTGTGCATTTCTGATGGGTGTTATTAGCCACGGCTCCAGTGGGTACCCCACTAGGTGACTGTAGGGGATGTCCACATTGGCAAATCTGTGGTACAGCTGCGTCAGATGCCATATGTGTGAATCGTCATAGCTTCCAGGACAGCCAGTACACACATTCATTATAATGCCCTGGGCATCACATACGACCTGGCAGTTGATGGAGGGGATGCCCCTGTGGTTGATGTAGGCCCTACCCTGCTCACCGGGTGGTGCTTTGATGCTTATGTGCGTGCAGTCTATAGCACACACTACCCCAGGGTATTCTGCTATTTGGTGGAAGAGACACATATTGCTGGTCAACATCTCACGTGTGTTGAGGAAATATACATGCTCACTGGCATGTGCTGCCATGGCATCCTGGAACTGGTGGAATACTCTGGATGCTGATGCCTGTGAGATCCCCATGATATCCCCAGTTGTGCTTTGGGAGGTACCTGTGGCTAGTATATCTAGGCCTACATATATCTTGGTATCCACTGGGATGGGATTCCCTCGGCCAGTTTGTTGTGTCAGGTGTGGCTGGCACAGCTCAACAATTTGCTGTAGGAGGTCTCTGTCCACTCTATAACGCTCCACTATCTCCAGCTCATGTAGCCCCTGGTAGGTTACCCTGGGTCTGTACACTCTTCTCTGTCTCTTCTCTGTGGTTTGTTCAGCAGCATTCACATCCTCACCACCCTCAGCCTCTTACACATGTTGTTCTATGTTGCCTGCTACAGCCCTTCTCATTTTGTAGGTTTGTTTGTTAAAATTTCCCCGCTTGTATACACCGGTGGTGTAGAGTGTGGAAAAAACAGAGGGGTAGGTGTTTGCTTAGTTTATAGTAGTGTTCTGGGCTGAGCTGGTCTGCTGTCTGTGTAATTGGCAGATTCTGATACATTTCACCTGCCAGCTAAGCTAGTTCTCCTTGATTACCTTCCTACTGCTGTTTTCCCTTCCCATTGCCTCCCTGTTTAAGCCCGTGTGCACGCTGCGCAAACACAGTGCTCAAATGTGCACAGAGCTGCTATTTCCTGGTTTAACTTCCTTTTTCTTCCTGTAAAACCAGTGCGTGGTGCGCACACCTGCTTATACTTTGTAAAGAGTGCTAGTCAGGTTTGGACACACCTCTAGCTTAGCTGTGCTAAGCTAGGAGCAATCCCAAGCCACAGGGCTCCAATCCACTTACAGTATGCCTGACACCCCCCCATGATGTCACCTATATCCTAGTCTTGCACCCAGCCATTTATACTCTTATACTCTTGGGACCTGCCTCACACCCTGGGGAAATCTGGGATTCACTATCCTTCCCCTCATTTGCATATGATTGCCTGCTAATGCATAGTTACATGTCCCACACTGAACCTCCCCCCTTAGCAACCATTACTCACTGGCCAGGTTGTCTTCTGCCTGCCATTGACTTGCATGGTCGAATACTGCTTTAGTTAGAATGCTCATTTTAAGTTTATTTTCTTATTTCCCCCCGATCCCATTTGCACTCCACTGCCCTATGCTTAAGCAGCCGAGATCGGCATAAAAAATATAAAAGTTGATTTTTTTTTATTTTTTAAACAGTTTTCAATGCCAATGGCCTTATACTTGGCCATTGGCATGCTTTTTCAATTATATGCAGACTTTATTTGGAGCTGTCATAGTTCCATTTTGGAATTTGCAGAAATGTACTCGGTTACTAACCGAGTACATTTCTTCAGATTGCACTAGTCTTGCACGGACTATTGCAAACTTCCTGGATTGCAAAATCACCTCATTTGCATGGATTTCTCCTGCAAATGAGGTGATTTGCATACCAGGGCTTAGTCTGTGCAGGATTAGTGCTGCAGTTCTCGTGCACGCCCCTGCCAGCTGTTCCTGGATCGCACGGCAGACATATTGCCTGTGTGAGCTCCTGCACTCATCTTGTACTTTGTTCAAGCTTTTGAGAATCCGGGGGAGAGTTAAATCACAGATGACAAGTTCAATCGAAATATACAAGAAAATTGAAAAATACCCTTTTTGATGAAAACTCTCATAATTCAAGGCTTTCCATGCCATGCTTTTCATAGTCCTCAGTAAAAGGTCTACCCCGGGATTCACGAATGGCAGTTTTCCATGTAGGAACAGTGTAGGAGCTCCTGCACGGAAAATGGCCACCGAGCAATCCAGGAAAGTGCTGTTTTCATGTGCACGAGTGGCCCTACACTGCTACTGCATGGAAAGCCGTGCGGGATGCAAATCACCTCATTTGCTGGTAAAAACCATGCAAATGAGATGATTTTGCGATCCACAAAGCTGGCCGGACTCAGTGCAGGAACAGTGTCAGAGCAGAAATGTATTCAGTTAGTAAGTGAATACATTTCTGCATCTGAGCCAACGGAGGCAGGACAGCTCATATAAAGCATGTATTACAGTCAAACACATACGCCAATGGGCAAATATAAGGCCGTTGGCATTAACAATAGGTTTTTTCTTTTTTTTTTTTTATGAAATTAAACTTGTTTTTTTTTTGGCTGATCATGGCTGTTTAAGCTTAGGGCAGATGTGCGCAAATGGGATCGTGCCGAAAATAAAAAAAGGTGAAAAAAGTCAATTTTAAGATAATTCTGTATTTTACCATTATAGTCTATGGCATGCAGAATGTAAACAATACAAAGGAGCACTGGTTGTCAAGGGGAAAGGGTCTGTCTAAGTGCAGTAACTAAGGACTTACACACTGGGGTATGCAAATGAGGGGAGTTATACTGAATCACAGATTTCCTCAAAGTGTCAGCTTGTACCTAACCGTGTAGGTGCAGCAATACAACAGTGCAAGTATAAGAGCTGAATGACTTCATAAGGGTGTGTGTCATGCTTGTTGTAAGCTCATTGAAGCTCAGTGGCCCCTGTTTGCCCTTAGCTAAGCACAGCTAAGGAAGGGGGTGTGTCTGAGGCTGTATTGTCTTATTCCATGAAATGCAGAGCATGTTCATGTCCAGGGAGGGAAATTTCTGCTAAAAAGTGCTTACATTAGCTAAATGGGTGCGCGCGGTGTGCAGCAGGGCTAAAAAAAAAAAAAAACACACGGAAATAGCAGAACTGTTTACATTTGAGCACTGGGTATGCGCGTCATGCCTCGGGGCTTAAATAGGGAGGAAGTGGGAAGGGGAAACAGCAGTAGGAAGGCAATGAAGGAGAACTAGCATAGCTGGCAGGTGGAATGTATCAGAATCAGCCAATTACACATGCAGCAGCCCAACACACTAATATAAACTATGCAAACACCCTACAGACTGATTTTTCCCACAAACTCTACACTACCGGTGTACACAGATGGGGGATTTTTAACTAACAAAAATAACTAAATATGTTAGAGGCTGCTGCTGCTTTACTCCATCAATATGTGCTAGAGACTGAGGGTGATGAAGAGGAGAATGCTGACAACTGACCCACAGTGAGGAGGAGGAGAAGAATGTACAGACCCAGGGTAACCTACCAGGGCTTACATGAACTGAAGATAGTAGACTGCTATAGGGTGGACAGGGACCTTCTACAGCAAATCGTTTAGCTGTGCCAGTCATGCCTTATACACAGAACTAATAGAGGGGAACCCATCCCAGTGGATAACAAGGTAGGTCTAGGCTTACAAATACTAGCCACAGGTAGCTTTCAAAGACCAACTGGGGATATCATGGGGGTCTCACAGGCATCAGCATCCAGGGTACTCCACCACTTACTGGATGCCATGACACAACATGCCAATGAGCACATATATTTCCCCACCACCCGTGAGGCACTGACCATATGTATGTGTCTCTTCCACTATATAGCAGAATACCCTGAGGTAGTTGGCTGAGTAGATGGCATGCACGTCCACATCAAAGCACTGCCCAGTGAGCGGGGCAGGGTCTACATAAACCGCAATAGCTTCCCCTCCATCAACTGCCAGGTTGTGTGCGATGCCCAGGGCATTATCATGAATATATGTGCTGGCATGCCTGGAAGCTATCATGACTCCCACATCTGGCATTGCTCACAGCTGTATCAGGCATTTGCCAGGGGGGACATCCCATATGGCCATCTAGTGGGGGATGCTGGCTATGCACTGGAGCCTTGGCTGATGGCACTCATCAGAAATGCACACACACCCAAACAAGAGCACCATAAATGAGGCACATGCACAAACCAGGATCATTGTAGAGTGTGTGTTTGGGATGCTCAAGTCACAGTTCCGCTGCTTTGACATATCCAGGGGAGCCTTGCAGTACTCTCCAGCTACATGTACACAAATGTTCATAGTATGTGCCATGCTACACAATATGATATTGCGGAAACAGCTGCAGCAGGAACAGCACGGGGCAGGGCCACACAGCCCCCCACCATTGCTAAGGCCAGCACAGGCACAGAGGGACTCGGAGGAGGAACATCCTGAGCCTGCCGCTGTAGGCAGAAGGAGGCATGCACAGTATGCCCAGGCCTTGGCAAAGAGGCAATGCATAGCACACTCACTGACACTGTAGGGACCCAGTGACTGATACCTCTCTCTGATTTGCACATACAGTAAAAGGGATACCAAGCATGACACTAGCTGAGCTTTACCATGTATAGGGAGTGTACTATATGCATCCAACATAGTCAGCCCTCCAGCAGTGTCCTCAATACTGGCCCAGCAACAAGGTAAGTCACTCTTCCTATCAATTACTGAATGGAGTAGTATGTTCTCATACTTGTAGGTATGATATGGATGCAAGCATGCAAGGGAAATGGGTGGCTGAATGGGATAGCAGCAGACAGCTATATGGGACAGCAGGAAATTCATAACAAATACTGATGTCAACATACTAGGCAGCACTACACAAGGTGACATCCCCCACTGCAGTACATGTGATGGTCCAAATAACTGTGGATGTCAATAGGTCACACTCATGGATGTCAGTGAGGGTCACATATCCACCACCGGCCTCACCCAGCAGGACAGGTGTAGATGATCATGAAGAAAGGCTGGGCTAAGGCCCCGAAATGATGGCAATGGTGAATAGCCCCCCACCAGACCTATACAGACATACTACAAAAGGTCTGACAGTTGCATTCCAGTTCTGAAGGGTAAGAAGTCTGAAACTGAAATATATGCTATTAAGATCTAACATGTGTACTCTACTGATATGCCTCCTGTCTACATGATAGGTCACAATACAATATGAAATGGAAGCCAACAGAGTAAACAAAATAGCACTACAGTCATTTTAAATGTTAAAGTCTGCAGGTGTGCACCCCTCCCAAAAATCCCATGTAGAAATGCAGTAACAGATTGCCTGCAGCACCCTCAATGACCTACAGTCCTCTGGTAAAGGCCCATGCCTCACCCATAGTGCCAATGTATAGAATGTCAGGGGATCCCAACGAACAACCTAACAGTAAACAGAAAACAAATGCAAGGCCGTGTTGACAAAGGCCAGTAGCATGCCTCCCCATGTTCTACTGCAAGGACTGTGGATCAGGCCATAAATACTACTGGGATAAAGGCCCAACTATAGGGATACCTCTGAGATATTGCTTACATAATGTTAGGTGGAGGAGAGAATAACAGAGGGAAGGGGTGTAGAAGCATGGATGTCATGGAGTGTGTGAAGTCTGAAACTATAATGTCCACCCATACTACTCCTGACTGCAAACCCATGAATTAATAGCCACAAAACCGCATGTAAACAACAATGTGAAGTTAAACTGACCAGATATATGAGTCCTGCCTCTGGATAACCTGGGTGTATCTGCACAGCTGAGTGGTATGTCCCCAGCAGGATATGGCCATTCCTTGAAGTTGAGAAAAGCACAAGGAGGGGAACCCCAACCAGCATACTGACAAGGTGCTGCACCATTTACACAGAACCAGCAGTCTATTGTCTGTAGCTACCCCTCTACAATGGCAGGTGTGTGCCAGAATGTGTAGTCTATATGCCTCAAAATATTGGTCTCAGCTTCATTCATCTTGTATTTCCCAGTAAATAACTGTGAGTATAGAATGATAACTGTCAGTAGTTGATGACATGTCACATCACAGTGTAAAACAGTACATATGTCAGAAAATCTATGGTACAACCAAACATGTCACACAAGCAGCACAGACAGCAATAGTTACAGTGTCCACTGTATGTTAAGCCCATTGTGTCTCCATATTGGCAACCTATCTACAGATATCCTGCAGAAACAGTTTGCTAGGTATAGCTGTAGCACACAAACCCCTGAACTGGAGTCCAGCCCTCCCTGGAATGGATGCACACACTCAATATAGAAGGTCATACTGTGCATGCTCCTATACTTAGAGAAATGAAGCACATGTCTCACAACACAGTGGACTACAGATATTGGTTATTCGCAGCTGTCTGTGCATACACACCAATTTGTACACCATTGATACATCGCACACACACATTGGATAGGAATGCACACACATATCTAAGGCTAACATAATATAATATGTCAAACATACACTCACAGAGAGGTGGGGAAGAGAAAGACAGACAGCAACAGAGAGAATCCCATTATGAGGCCTGTCCCACCCACTACACATCCCATTGGCCTACATCACATGATGTGCTAATGTCATTCACTGTAGAAATACCTTTGGTTAGCCCTCAGCCCTATAGTGTCAGTAATGCTTATGATAACTGTGTAACACTACAGTACAAATGGGTATCCATGAAGCAGTTGTAATCTCAGTCCTGTCAAATGTAAAGTTTTGTGTGTGTGTGTGTGTGTGTGTGTGTGTGTGTGTGTGTGTGTGTGTGTGTGTGTGTGTGTGTGTGTGTGTGTGTGTGTGTGTGTGTGTGTGTGTTTGTTTCTAGATGAATGTGGTTGAGGTCTTACTAAATCTCTTGTACCCCTCCTTCAGCACTGCTGTTGATGTCACTCACCTTCAAAGATACCTTCGGAGAGCTCCTCAGTATATAAGGTCAGTGGTGCTTGTGATAACTGTGTGATACTATAGTGTAACACATTAGTTAGGTAGGGTTTCCAATCCTGATAACTGTGTACATGTGAGTGATTGAGTGAGAGAGTGTGTATATCCTTGTAAAAACCTGATTTTGTGGTCATTCACACTTACAACACTTCCTTTACCCCTCCTTTATCACTGCTGCTGATGTCACTCACCATCAAAGATACCTTTGGACAGCTGTCCAATATATATAACCTCCGTGGTACTCATAATAACTGCATAATATTATAATGTAGCAAACTAGTGAGGTGGGTGTTCCAATCCTGATCCTGGCAACTGTGTAAATGTGAGTGTTTGTTGGAGAGAGTGTGTCTATCCTTGTAGAGATCTGATTTTGTGGTCACTCACACTTACAACATTTCCCTTACCCCTCCTTTAGCACTGCTGCTGATATCACTCACCTTCAAAGATACATTTGCACAACTCTCCAGCATGAAAACTCCATGGCCCGTGCAATAAATGTGGATCAATGTGATGGCAATAACTACATAGGTATGGGTTTGAATGTCATCCCTGGCAAGTGTTTGTGTGGGTACATATGTATGTCCATAGCTCAAAGATTTTGGCCCCATTTACACCCACTACACTTCAAAGTACCTCACTTTAGCAGTCCTGCAGATATCATCCAGCTTAGAAGTACCTGTTGCCAACCATAAACCATGAAAGGTCAGTGGTGCATGTGGTAAATGTGTAACCGTAATAGTTTGAAATGATAGTTTGATAGAGGTTTGAAACTCACCCTTGGTAAATGTGTGTGTAGAATCAAATATTTTATGGAATCTCTCACCCACTACATCACCCAATGTCAGTATTTACAAGGGCTGGTGATGTTCCTCACCTTAGAAGTACCTTGAGACAGCATCCATTGTATAACCTCTGTGGTACATGCATAAATGTGGTAGACTGTAGTAGTACTATATAGCTAGGCAGGGGTCTGAAACTCAGTGCTGACAAGCCTGTGTGTGTGCCTGGTCTCAGACTCCTTTGTGAGGACTGGTGTGATTGTATAATAACAGGATCCACTGGAGTGTCGATTTTGCTAAATTATTATGTTGAGGATCTAGTATATGTCACAATGTCCACATTACAAGGCCAACAGTTGTCAAACACTGTAGAGGTTGGTGTAGACAATCCACAGCCTAAATATGACAGTATGAATTAGTGAACAATATAGGGAACCCTTCTATTACTCAGAGACCACTCTCCACTCACGTTATCATACACAAACACACTTGGCTAGACAACAACCACTATATTGGTAGTTCCAATGCATATTGCCGCACAGATAGTACCCATGGTGTGATTGCAGTGGGCTACATGCCTGTTGACCACAGCAGTGCCACTGACATCAGAAAGTACTTTGATGTGTTACATCTCCTGACTGAGTGTGTGTTATCCAGCAAGTAAAAGGACATGGCACCCTGTTCCATCCCCTCAGCAGCCCAATCAATGTGTACAGTGGCCCTTTTGCCATGTTCCCCACTGGACACCTGCAACAACTGTAGAGTCTGCAAATATACCCCACAAAGGGAATACTATACCTTATACACATGCCCTGTATGGACAGACACCACTAAATCCACTGAATACCCGTATCGTACTGTCAATGTAGGTGCAATCACTACCTCAGTTACATAGCCAGGTCTCACCAAATGAGGTCAGGAATGCTACATCAGAAGATACCAATCTGTCCACACAACATGCCTCAGAGACCTCAAGCACACTTGCACACATGAAAGAACGTGCATGTGGGAAATGTGCGCAACTCAGGCACTGTCCATGTTATGGAATATAGATCACATATATTGGAAGCAATGCACATCACTGCCACCCACAATAGAAACCTGGATGAGAGGATGGGGAATACAATACCCACCTCTGGGGACCACTCCAGTGACTATACTCCTGAGCCTCACAGGGGACTATTGTCATGTGACCTGATGCCAAGGTATTCCCTTCGGCCAGCCTTGTAGAGCCTTCAGGCCCACTCACCTACTAAACACCTATGAAGCAATGAACCTATGGATCTCAGTACTGGCAAATTGTGTGTGTGTGTGTGTGTGTGTGTGTGTGTGTGTGTGTGTGTGTGTGTGTGTGTGTGTGTATGTAGCAATCCCAGTGTGTTTGGTAGATGAATCTCTCCTGTGGCTGTGGTTATTAGCCAGGTCACTCTGTAGTTCATGTAGAACACAGCCAGAGATATTCTTGGCCTTGGACAGTGGTGTTGTAACCTGAGGTGCAGTAATACTGGGCGCCTGGCAGTGTACTGGTATTGTGATTGGTCCTTTGGGGGGAGGGAGTGAGGGGTAATGTTTGCACTCAAGATGCAAGCTAGTATATTGGCATTATTTGTTGGCTCATTCTGGGAGGTACCATTGTCTTGTTGCTTAGAACAATTCTTGGTATTGCCATGGAGATTCTTTAGATAACTGTATGAGATCTTGTGGTTGTCTTTACTATGTGCTCCAAGTATGTTCTCACAGATAACTTTGTCGTATTTAATGAGGGATCTCAGCTATTCATTGAGGCTGATAAGGATTTATTTCCTGTCTTGGGACTTTACCATATTCCATATTGGTTCCCACCTTCTGTTGTACAGTTTCTTTATGACAGGGAACGACCAGATCATATATATATATATATATATATATATATATATATATATATATATATATGTATATATATATATATATATATATATATATATATATATATATATATATATATATATATATATATATATATATATATATATATATATATATATATATATATATATATAATACATATATATATATATATATATATATATATATATATATATATAGATATATATATATATATATATATATATATACACACACACACACACACACACGCACACACATATATTTATATATATATATATATATATATATATATATATATATATATATATATATATATATATATATATATAATATATATATATATATATATATATATATATATATATATATATATATATATATATATGTAAATACATTTTCCCTACTGTTAAATGACTGTGCTGCATGATATGTTTGAAAAAATATCAGACATGTCTATATCTCAAATGACTTAGTGGCAAATCCCTGTGGGTATAGTGTGCAGGGTCCTTGGTTCAATGCTTGCAAGGGCTGGTTATTTTGTTGCTAGGCAGAACAAGGGCTGTTGGCTACAGAGTGATTAAGGCACTTTTAAGCAGTTGTAAGCAGGTTTGCACGGGTTTGCGTGGCAGTAAGCAATGCTAACTTCTGGATATATATGCTTGCAGACAGCCATAAAAGTGCTTAATCTGTGTATGCATTGCTTAGTGTCACAGAAACAGGCTTAATCATGCATACTACTTAAAAGAGCTTACTCCTGCTTACTCCCATGCTAATTTCTTTAAAAGAAAAGAAAAAAGGGGTGATAGGAAATTGCTGAAAATGGGGGCATGCAGAGGGAAAGGCAATAGGAAAAGTAACTAGGGATATGCAAGACGGGTGAAGAGAAGGTCCATAGCTGTCCATTTCTTCTACAGCAACAGCTGTGCATATATACTGAATTTGGTGGTAAATTTGGACACTCAAACCCCTGAAAGTGGGGTGAGGACAACAATAATGTGCTATGAAGCCAATTATACCAGATTACATGTGTCCAGTTGACAGGTGTGCAAAATGGACAGCTATGTATGGGGCAAATTTTTTTTATTTTTGGGAACGGATTGCGATTTTTTTTTTAAGGTTAGAGTGGATTGTTGAGGATGGTAGTAGGTATATTTAGGGAGGTAGGTTGGGTGGAAGACAGACAAGACAGCATACAGGGGTGGTATATGACACATGTTGGGGGTAAACACCTTGGACGGCGAGGGTTGTTTGGAAATCAGAAGCCCATCAGCCCCCAAATGGAAACAGTCTGACTGAAGTCTCCACCCATGGGCACTCACCACTGCACCTTCATGGTCCCAAAGGTGGCTGTGATGGGGGCTGAGCGGGAGGGCAGGCTGACCCTTTTAATTGTGCGATACGGCCCTCAAGCTGGCATAGCAGATCTCCAAACTCCTTTTGGAGCTCACTACACACCAATCCCCGGACCTGGCTTCAGGTGATGGTATCCTGTCCGCTCCCACTCCCAGGGGGATAAGCCCCATCCCCTGAGGTGGTTCCACCCGAAGGTGGTGCAGGCAGCAAGGAGGTCCCGGTGTGGGTCCCAGTGCTATGGCCAGAAGAGGTGGGATAGGTGGGTCTGCTGGGACCAACCTTCACAAACGTGATATGGTGTTGCAGTTTTAGTACATATGTGGGTTAGTAATAGTCAACACAATCCAGGATTAGTTATAACAGCATGCATAGATATTCCTATTAACCCAAAACAACAGATTTTGAATAGTTACATAGCAAACAGAACACATGCATATATAGAACCACAGTGGCCATTACAATGGCAAGCAGGTTACATTGATAGCAACAGGCCATCAATGATAATATTTCAACATGGAACATCAATAGAAACACATTTCAATATTTGTTGAACAATAGGACATATGTCCCAACAGTAGGTTTTGTGTAAAACATGCCCATTGATTGTTGTGTTTAGATAACTGTTGCAGATATGGTGGGGGGGTGGAGAGATGTCAACTAAAAACATGTATATCCTTACAGTACTTATAACTTTAATGATCATTGCTCTAATCATTACTCTACATGTATTATTACAATACCCTATGGTCTTGGTTTGGCCAGTGGTAAGGTTGTACACAGTGTATAATTCAACCATCTTATAGCTACTTTCTACTTTTCTTACCTGGAAGTCATGTGGGGGGAAAGTTTGTTAACACTACATGACTGTTTCTACACATATTTCCAAAATCCTAGTCAACAATTATGCATACAGCTTACTACCATTCCTGGGATTTGAACCATGGCTGTGTCTGCTAAAAATACAACAGTTTGCATTTTATCAGAGTGAGCTATTAAGAAACCTCATTTCTTTTTTGTCAGTGTTTTCTGCCTAAGTCTCTCTTGGTTGTACAATATGATCTTGTAATTACAACATTCTTATACAGACATTCTTAGACATATTTTTTATGTAGCACAGTGTGGGAAACAGTGGTTAACACAACATTACTATTCAGATATAAGATCTTGGTGAATGCAGCATGTCAGGCCATACAATACCACAGTAAATACAACCAGTTCAGGATTTAGACCTTTATTGCCAGGCAGTTACAGTTGTTGCCAGGCAGTTACAGTTGTCTCACCTATTACTGTCATTTTGTCTGGTTTATTCGGTACAAACCATACACATTTTTTTATACTGCTAGGTGACATTTTACTCCTTTATATTTATTTGGTATGACTACTACAAGCAGGATTGTTACTCGCCAGCCTTGCAACACAGCCTTTGCAACCTACTGGCATAGGCTTCCTTGGTCACAGCCAGCTCAGTTGGAGCTGTAATGAAAATAGAGAATCATTTATGGATACCTATCCATCACATACACAGGCTGGACTTTGGTAAACAGTTATTGCTATGAATACTTACACACTGCTGGGACATCTCCCCTCTCTCTTGCTTCTTGGACACACTGTTCCAAGAGCTCCCTCTTCCTCCCTTTCAAGTCGGCATAGTTGTGCCAGACCTGCTTACCAGTCCGAGGGATACCAGTGGCACTGGTGAGATCATGGGTGAGACTTTCCCAGGCTTCTGCTTTCAATTGGCAGTCCTGGTACTGGTCCTGCAGCAATCTCATGTCATGTTTTTTTACCAGGAGTAATACCATGACCTTAGACTCCTGTATGCCCCAGTGCTGCACTCGAAAGCTCATGGCCTCTCCAACACCTGCCATACTACCATCACTGGAGAGCTACAACCAGTTATGAGCTGTATTCCCACTTGTGGGGTTTAAATACGGCTGATTTCCCACCCTTTGCCATAATTGGACAGTTTTGAAAATGCTGAGCTAGGCTAAGCTACGGGCAAACCTGGTTAGCTAAGGTTGGCAGTGCTTAAAGGGTCAGGTTCAGCAAAGCATACCAATGGGCAAATCCACTTAGCTGGGCTACTCATTGCTTAGTATTCATATGCACACAATGCTTAAACCCAGTCACCATAGCTGTGCAGTGCTTGGCATTGCTTATGTTTTGTTTTATTGGACTACCACCTCTATGGGATTGACTCATCATTCATTACATAGTATAGATTTATTTACCTTCCCTGACATCCCCCAATGTGCTGTAATTACATTTATTCTTGTGTGACTATACTGTGTGGGGCACTTGCGTTTATATGGGGGGTTCACTACTTTATTACACTGACACCTCACATCTGGGACTAATACACTACTCTGGTAGAGAAATATAAGTTACTTCCTACATAAATATACAAATAAATTAAAATTGTAATGTTTACACATACAAAATGGAAACTGCTTTGGTGAGGCTCAAACCGTGAATGTTTACATATAAGGCATAGAATCTAACGACTACACAACTGCACTTAGGTTTTTGTTGGATGTGTATTGCTTTTTGACTTATCCTACCATTTCAGCTGGGATAAGCATAGCTAAGCAATGGGCACACCCGCGCAGCAACCCTTAAACTTTATTGCATATGTGAAAAAAATATATTTGTTGTGTTTTTTACTTCTTATCCTTCAGAATATCCATGCTAATGCTGAACCTGTTATTCTGTCAACTTTCTGGCTTTGTAGGGATGATTGTCCCCTATGGCTATACCCAGATTCCTTACTCTGATGAGTTGCGAGGTGTGCGCTACTTGCTTCATACCCTGCCAAAAATTCATGCTTATGCTTAATATGTTTATCTACCAACTTTCTGGCTTTGTAGGGATGATTGTCCCTTATGGCTTTGACCAGATTCCTTACTCTGACGGGCTGGGAGGTGTGTGCTATGTGCTTCATACCCTGCCAAAAATTCATGCTTATGCTAAACCTGTTATTCTATCAACTTTATGACTTTGTAGGAATAATTGTCCCTTATGGATTTGTCCAGATTTCTTACCCTGATGGGTTGGGGGTGTTACAAGCATTCTTGCTGGATTTAAATTGCCGTATGGCAATTCTGGTGTGCAGGAGTTGTGTGAATTGTGCGAGCACTGCTCTCAGACAAACCCCCTGCATTTGTACACAGAACCATGTCTGTTTTACAGCATGTCAGTACGCCTACATGAATATGCATGGCGCGTTGCCGTGCTGCACAGGAATGGTCCCTTCTGTGCAAGAATAAACTATTTTTGCATGGAAGTTTGCTGAATCCTGGGGGCTTGTGTGAAAGGAGAAAGGCTAGATTGGAAGCTAATCCAAAAATGCCAACAAATCTGGCCAGTGGAGTTCTACAACTCAGAACATGTAAAAATCACAGTTCTCTCAACATTATGAATATGTGTTGCAAGTCTAAGATGCCAGTTAAGCTAGACATTTAGAAGTTTAACTTTTATAGTGGGGAAAGAGGAAACTGTGGTTACTGGAGCAACAGTGAGGTAGCAGCAGGGAGATCAGTACTTAATTTAACAGCAGAGTGGGTGGGGCCTGTAAAAATGTAACAACCAAAGAGCAGGGAAATCAGCAGCACTTGCAATAAACAGAAAAACTCTCTAAGTGCATTTTATACAGGAAAATGATGATCAGAATAGTTAATCTTTTCAAAAGAATTTTTATATAAACAGGTTGCATGAACACAGATCCTGCAACAAAACTCACAATACTACCACTACTGCAAAATAAAAATATAAGACAAAAGCACCCAACCAGGCGGAAATTACATGCAAATGTAGTTGTGGAAAAAATGTAGTAAAAGATGTATACATGTGTAAAGAGGCACAAAGCCTGTAGTATATCACAATTCTCCCACTATTGCAAATACAACTACAAGACACTGGTACCAGACAAAGCAGAATTTACAAACAGGCAATTTTTTAGGTTACAATTAAACAAAATGACTTAAAGGTGCAAAAAACAGTATTAAATCACAAGTGACTTGAAGTGCAATTGAAATATGAAAGGAAAATTAATACAATATATTTTTTCCTTCCCTTTTTGATGAAACGTCTCTCAGTTCAAGGCTTTCCACACTTTTCAGAGTCTTGTGCAAAAGTCCCTGGGTGAATTCCTGTTTGGCTTCTAAGCATTGCTAGTGAAGGGTTTACTTTTATGGCACTTTATGTACTAGTCTGACATGCCATAAGAGTGTATGAGGATTTTATTGTTGTAGCATCTTTTTGCCAGTTTGTATTGCTGTCTCAACTTCAGCATTTGGTTACAGATAGTGAGGAGTTGAAGCAGTCTGGGTGAAATCACAATCAGCAGCATACTTTTGCAATTCACTTAACATAAACTGTGCATCACTGTCTGTAAGTCAGTTCAGTAGGTAGACTGAACATTGAGAACATTGTCTTTAATCCATCTATATTTGTTGGCTAGTCATGGCTGGTACATGAATTAGTACATCAATTATTTCTATGTCAGAGAGGAATAGCTAACAGCAATCTGTTAGTTTTGTCTTCTAGTCAATGTAAGTCAACAGCTGCCTTTTAGTACAGACCTTGTAGTAATAGTGTTGTCTTATGTAGCTCTTGTCTCTGTGATGGTTTGTGCACAATACAGAACTGGCACTTTTGACACTAAGTTTACAATGTCTTGATCACTGCACTGACATTTTGGTGCTTTCTTGACATTTAGTGAGAGGTTGATGTCCCTTGTGCATTTAATATAGCATGTCTGTTCATTTATGATTGTGTCTTGATAGAACAACAAGCCATCATGCTGTGATAAGTGTTCTGACTGTAATGCATGAGCTTGCTGATTTATGTACAATAATTTGGCCATCCATTTTGCACATGCTAATAGCAACTTTAAACTAGTTAACATTTTCAGTAGCCCGTTTATGCTTTTCTAATTTAAGAAGTCAATGCTCTAGTCATCATCATGATTTACAAATAAGTAACAATGCCTTCTTCAGTATTTGACAATAGCTGTTCACATATAGGATTTCTTTGTAATAAGCTGTGACAGAGAGTTGTTTTCCATTCACATGTATTGATATGGCATTATGTTAGTCTCATTTATACTCAGTGGCACAGGAGTGAGCAGTGGCACTTTATGAAAGTCATATGACTAGATTACTGGAACTAGTTTTATGGTCAGTCTGGAGATGGAAACTCTTCAGCCCTAATTGATATCTAGAAAATGCCCCACATACCCATACACTTGCAAGCTACTCTTTTTCAGTCTCCAAGTATTTCTTGTGTACTAGTCTAGAGCAAAGGCAAGAGCATGCAGCACATACTCATCCATTTAGAGTAATGCTGCACCTAGACCATAACTAATAGCTTCACTGCTCACTATTGTCTGTTTAGTAACATTACAGTATGTGAGCACTGAGCTGTTGTTACCATTCCATTTACTTTGCTAAATGTTTGGGCTTCATCCTGTCCAGGATTATGGTACATTTTCTTTAACTTGTCTGTTAAAGGATGAAGCATTATTAAAACGTTTGGCATAAATTTGAACAAATAATTTAGCCATGCCTTGGACCACTCTTGATTCAGTAACACAAGACTGATTTTCTAACCTGGCTGTTATTCTGACCTTGCTTATGTGTGGTGTGCTACTACTGTAAGTAAAGTGATAAGCAAAGTACTGGAGCTCAGTTCTACTAATGCAAACTTTGTCTTGGTTTAGCTTTAAACTAGACTTTTTCATAGTTAAAGCACCGCTGGTAAGCTTGAATCATGATTTTTTTTTATTTGTACCAAAATCTAGGATGTCAACCATAACAATAGCACCATGTAACCCATTAAGTAAATCTGATACCAAATGGCAACCCTTTAAAATAAAAACTTCCCACAGGGGTAATGAAGATTGCAAGCTCTTGACTTTTTTTTTCAGAATCCACTAGAAGTTTAACTTTTATAGTGGGGAAAGAGGAAACTGTGGTTACTGGAGCAACAGTGAGGTAGCAGCAGGGAGATCAGTACTTAATTTAACAGCAGAGTGGGTGGGGCCTGTAAAAATGTAACAACCAAAGAGCAGGGAAATCAGCAGCACTTGCAATAAACAGAAAAACTCTCTAAGTGCATTTTATACAGGAAAATGATGATCAGAATAGTTAATCTTTTCAAAAGAATTTTTATATAAACAGGTTGCATGAACACAGATCCTGCAACAAAACTCACAATACTACCACTACTGCAAAATAAAAATATAAGACAAAAGCACCCACCCAGGCGGAAATTACATGCAAATGTAGTTGTGGAAAAAATGTAGTACAAGATGTATACATGTGTAAAGAGGCACAAAGCCTGTAGTATATCACAATTCTCCCACTATTGCAAATACAACTACAAGACACTGGTACCAGACAAAGCAGAATTTACAAACAGGCAATTTTTTAGGTTACAATTAAACAAAATGACTTAAAGGTGCAAAAAACAGTATTAAATCACAAGTGACTTGAAGTGCAATTGAAATATGAAAGGAAAATTAATACAATATATTTTTTCCTTCCCTTTTTGATGAAACGTCTCTCAGTTCAAGGCTTTCCACACTTTTCAGAGTCTTGTGCAAAAGTCCCTGGGTGAATTCCTGTTTGGCTTCTAAGCATTGCTAGTGAAGGGTTTACTTTTATGGCACTTTATGTACTAGTCTGACATGCCATAAGAGTGTATGAGGATTTTATTGTTGTAGCATCTTTTTGCCAGTTTGTATTGCTGTCTCAACTTCAGCATTTGGTTACAGATAGTGAGGAGTTGAAGCAGTCTGGGTGAAATCACAATCAGCAGCATACTTTTGCAATTCACTTAACATAAACTGTGCATCACTGTCTGTAAGTCAGTTCAGTAGGTAGACTGAACATTGAGAACATTGTCTTTAATCCAGCTATATTTGTTGGCTAGTCATGGCTGGTACATGAATTAGTACATCAATTATTTCTATGTCAGAGAGGAATAGCTAACAGCAATCTGTTAGTTTTTGTCTTCTAGTCAATGTAAGTCAACAGCTGCCTTTTAGTACAGACCTTGTAGTAATAGTGTTGTCTTATGTAGCTCTTGTCTCTGTGATGGTTTGTGCACAATACAGAACTGGCACTTTTGACACTAAGTTTACAATGTCTTGATCACTGCACTGACATTTTGGTGCTTTCTTGACATTTAGTGAGAGGTTGATGTCCCTTGTGCATTTAATATAGCATGTCTGTTCATTTATGATTGTGTCTTGATAGAACAACAAGCCATCATGCTGTGATAAGTGTTCTGACTGTAATGCATGAGCTTGCTGATTTATGTACAATAATTTGGCCATCCATTTTGCACATGCTAATAGCAACTTTAAACTAGTTAACATTTTCAGTAGCCCGTTTATGCTTTTCTAATTTAAGAAGTCAATGCTCTAGTCATCATCATGATTTACAAATAAGTAACAATGCCTTCTTCAGTATTTGACAATAGCTGTTCACATATAGGATTTCTGGGTAATAAGCTGTGACAGAGAGTTGTTTTCCATTCACATGTATTGATATGGCATTATGTTAGTCTCATTTATACTCAGTGGCACAGCAGTGAGCAGTGGCACTTTATGAAAGTCATATGACTAGATTACTGGAACTAGTTTTATGGTCAGTCTGGAGATGGAAACTCTTCAGCCCTAATTGATATCTAGAAAATGCCCCACATACCCATACACTTGCAAGCTACTCTTTTTCAGTCTCCAAGTATTTCTTGTGTACTAGTCTAGAGCAAAGGCAAGAGCATGCAGCACATACTCATCCATTTAGAGTAATGCTGCACCTAGACCATAACTAATAGCTTCACTGCTCACTATTGTCTGTTTAGTAACATTACAGTATGTGAGCACTGAGCTGTTGTTAGCATTCCATTTACTTTGCTAAATGTTTGGGCTTTATCCTGTCCAGGATTATGGTACATTTTCTTTAACTTGTCTGTTAAAGGATGAAGCATTGTTAAAACGTTTGGCATAAATTTGAACAAATAATTTAGCCATGCCTTGGACCACTCTTGATTCAGTAACACAAGACTGATTTTCTAACCTGGCTGTTATTCTGACCTTGCTTATGTGTGGTGTGCTACTACTGTAAGTAAAGTGATAAGCAAAGTACTGGAGCTCAGTTCTACTAATGCAAACTTTGTCTTGGTTTAGCTTTAAACTAGACTTTTTCATAGTTAAAGCACCGCTGGTAAGCTTGAATCATGATTTTTTTTTATTTGTACCAAAATCTAGGATGTCAACCATAACAATAGCACCATGTAACCCATTAAGTAAATCTGATACCAAATGGCAACCCTTTAAAATAAAAACTTCCCACAGGGGTAATGAAGATTGCAAGCTCTTGACTTTTTTTTTCAGAATCCACTAGAAACATGAAGCATGGAAAATACTTTTGCCCCAACAATCGCTGGCATTCTGTCCTCCAGTGTAAGCAGAATAAACCTTTCATATAAAACCGTATCAGATAGCTTTTTTTAAATCAATGCATATTCATACATGGTCATTCTTTTTAACTAATGTGCCCATGGCGGTGCACCACTCGGTCAGCTCTCTTATACTTTCAGTAAAGACAAAGCTTTGCATCCATGTTACATTCGGCATCTACTTTAGATAATGTAGAAAATGCCACCATCCCATGTGTGGTCAAGGCTTTTGGAACAGCATTTTGTTTTAGCTTAATTTTTACAGGATCACAATTAAGCAGGTCAGCTATACCATACATGTCTGTAATGACTTAATTTATTCTCACAATTAAGCCCACTTCACATGCCACAACTCTGCTGAGCAAATTATTTGTGTACAGTCCATCCAGCAAATAAATCCCAGACCTAAACTTCTGCCACATCCATTCAGACCTGTCTAGAAATGTACTGATGTACATGGATTTGCCTGCAGGACTATGACTTTCAGTTTCTGTTTCATGCAACTGCAAAACCTTTGAGAAGCTCCTATATGTAGCTTGTGATGTCATAGTAAAATTAACCCTTGTATCAGTCTTGAAAGTCAATTTCCATCAATAGGAATTTTTAAATAGTCTATTTCAACAACATACACAATAGTAACTTCAATCCAAGAAAAGTACTTTTGCACATTATTTTTAGCCTCATTTTGTGAAGCAACTTTTTAGTTAAATGAGGTTTGGCTACATACCATTTTGTCCAGGAACATCTTCAGAAGGGTGTTAGATAAATATATTAGTGGGATTTAAGAGGGTGGGGAGGATGAAAGGGTTAAATGGAAGGAGGGATGATTGGGAGGAAATGAAGTAAGGGTAGGGAGGAGCTTAAGTGGTGTAGGCAAGTGTAGCTGGGTAAGGAATCACATTTTGGTGTGGACTTATTGCTTCAAAAAAATGAGGCTAAAAATAATGTGCATTTCAGCCACATCTCCATGTGCAACTCTGGCAAAGCTTCACCCCCCCCCCCATTCTAGATTACCATCCCACAAGCATCCCCAGCCTTCACCATTGAACAACTGTGGAGGGTATTACACTTCCCCTTGCAGATGAAAATTTTCATCCTCCCGGCCTGCACTGTCACGTTTTCAAGCTCACCATGTTCGGGTTGTAGTCGGGGCTTTATTACTCTACAACACCAAATCAGGCAACTGCTAATACCTGCTGTTAGTCAGGGAGATGAATGCAAATTTAATACCTCAGTGGGCTTTTGAAATGGGTTGCAGTCACCCTATTGAGTCAGGATGATACACAGCACACTCTGTAGTATTTTTATTACAAACATTCCTTACTTAAAAAACATTAGGAGGGTATAGGTCTGACTGTAGCATTCATCTTTTTCTTGAATTGTGTAGGTCTGTATTGGTTGCAAGCCACTTGGATTAGCTGTGATGCACTGCATGTTGAAATGCATAGATGTATTGTTACTTTAATAAAATATGATGGGTTACTTACTGCTTAGGATACAGTCTTTACGTCAGTATACTAGCAAGATAATGACTCCAGTTTGTATACAAAATATTTCAGAACCTGTATAATTGTTTTATCCAGATCTTATTAAATTGCACTTAGTTACAGATTTTTCCCAATTAACAAGCTGCCTAGATATCTCTCAGAAGTACTTCCTAAAGTAACTATCAGACCAAACAAATAATTGGATAAACTCAAATTACAAATCCTTTATATCATGAACAGGTAGCTGTGTTATTGTTATTTTGTGCTGCATTCTGCATTATCAACATAATCAGTCAGGCACCGCTATGAGTTAACCAACTTCTATTAAAAATGCCACCCTATTAATTTAGTGCTTGCTATGTGAATCAACTATCTTGTATTAAAAACTCAACAGTAAATATGTTAAGGTTAAAAGAATAGGTGCTTCATTCAATAATTAGGAAAGCTTAGTAAATCATACCAGAAAATGCAGGATACTATCTATCTTGTGTGAAAGGAGAGCACCGATTTCAGCCAGAAGTACCAGGAAAACAGCTGTGATCAGCAATACAAACAGTATGTGCCAAGTACCAGTGCATGGGTGGTTGATTTATGAAGGTCATGGTAGTGTGTGCACAAAGAAAGAAAAAATGGTAGCGCTGTTGTGAAACTTCCTTCTGATTTTTTTCATTGTAGTATTACTGTAAGGCACTGAAAGTGGGAAACAGTAAACTTGCTCCCCTTTTGTAGTACCAGATTGCTATTTTAAGTTTTTCATAGTACCAGATTGCTATTTTAAGTACCCAACACTGAGGATTAAACTAACGCTGCAATAAATAATACATTTCAGACAGTAGCAGGACATACCATTAGCCATGCTGTCCCTTAACAGTATCATATTCAAATAGTTAAGGTTCATTTTTGCATCTGTTTTGTTAATTTAGGTATGAGCTTCTGATGGGTAAATTAAACATACCTAACGCTGTTATTAGCAGCACTTAATGTGCTGTTTTATAACCTGCCCCATACTTTGCTCTGTACTGCTTAATGGCTCCAGATTTAAATACGTATTGTCATGTTTGCATCACTGTTGAAATTGAATTAATGATTTGTAGTGCTCATTGTAAGTAGTACCATTCAGTCAGAGGCTGCACGAAACACTCAACATTTAATGATGCACGATTCAGTCATTGTTCCAGGTACTTCCTCCTCAACTAGTCAGCACCTGAGGTGATTCTAAATCTCTTAACCTAATTAGATATGAAAACCCCATGTGACTGGCATTTGCAGCAGTAATGTAGACATTTGGTAGAAAATCACTAACAGTACTGTAGTCGCTTGATAAAATATCACAAACTGTAAGCACTTGCTGAATGTTGATAATAGTAACCATTCTTACTAATGGCATATCCATGAAAGGCAGTGCCAAGTATTTAACATGCAGTTAACACGACAGACAGTATGTAACTAGCTGTTCTAAAAACAGATGTCTTAATACAGCAATCGCAAATTTTAAATATCAGATAACATTACAATTAAACAAGACACTGCTTCAGAAGTCTAGGAAAAGATGCTAATATATGACTAATGTACTAACTGTTAGCTATGACTGAAAAAAAGCATAGTGTACGATGCTGATGATTTTCAGTAAATATTCAAATTACAATAAAATAAGCAATCAGGAGCATGACAAGAAATCTTAGGACATTTGTAAGACAGTATCAGGTCCAACTGTCAGCCTTTGTTGTATTAGCAGAGCATGCGTGAATTCAGTTTTAGACTGAAGATGAAAGGAGTAAATAAAAATAATAAAAATTATATGAAATAAATTAAGGCATGTAGAAGTAAGAAAGGTAAAGGACAGCTGCACAGCAACCTTAAATGCAAAGTTGCACTACGTTAGTTTTCCCCTACTAATCAAACTATGCATTTATATACTTTCATGGAATTAACTCTACAAACCTGTATATATGACTAAGGCAGAATATGATTGGCAGTGTGTTGATTAACATAAAATAGAACTGAGCACTTGTCTACCTCATGAATTGTCTCACCAGATTAGGGATTTTGCATCCCTCATTAAATTACCAGTTTAGGGATTTTGCATCCTTCATTAAATCACTTCAGTTTATGCTGTCAGTCAAGTTTCAGCTCTCATGCTTTGGAGGATTTATGAAATACTAGTCACAAAACTACACACTTTATTTTAGCATATTTTCAATAAATTGCATGGTTTTTTTTAGAAGAGTAATTTTTCAAAAACTGAAAAATTGCACTTTTCACCATAGTACTATGTAGAAAGTCCAATTGTAAAATATCTTTCTCCCTTTTTTTTTTAAATTTGATAGATCTGTCTTTCTGTTTATTTATTAATCCAAAAGGCATTAAGAATTTCTTAGGTTCAAAGGTTCATAGAAGGTTACTAGGCTAATGCCCTTAGAGCTCTTATAAGTCTAGCTGTATTTATCCTAGAGTTGCCCCAATTGTCATTGGTCAGGGGAGCAAAGTTCAAAGAGATAAGAGTCTATGGTACTTAATACTGACTGCCTCTATCCATGAGGTACATGGATGCTACCTCTGAAGTGAATTTGCGGTCACCCATCCATTGATCTAGGTTATGTTTGAATAGGGTCAGAAAGGAGCTCTGTTTCACATGAATTGGGAGCTTGTTCCAGAGAAGTGGCAGTCTCTGGGAGGTGTCTCAATCTCTCCAGCATGATATGCTCATGCCACAGGCTAGGTTAAGCTCCCTGGAGTGAATGACCCTTATGCAAATTTATTTACAGATATGTAGCATTTCCATCAGGGCTGGATCAGACACTACATACTGGCCTGGCACAGGTCACCCCTTAACATCCTGTAGAAGACAGTGACAGGATTTTCAGTCTTTCCACACAGGACTTGTTTTGTGTGTCCTATATTTTCTTGGTGAGAAACCTATGTGGTCTTGGGAGCTGTTGCAGATGTCTGGTGATGTACATATAAAAGGGAGCATTGTACTCAATTATTGGTCTGATGAGGGCTGAGTATAATGGAATTATAATACCTCTAGATCTAGATGTGATGACTTTACTTATGAGATGTACCACATAGAAGGATTTGTGGAAACTTGGTGGTGAAGTTCAGATTGCTATCAACAGAAGTACCCAGATCACATACCACTGGGTCTATACTTAGGGGGTGCAGTCTGTAGTGTAATTAGTAGGGAAGTCAGCTTTCCCAAAGGGAATAATAATGCATGTTTTAGCATTTAGCTTTAATCCGTGGCTTTGGCACCAATCATTTGTCTGCATTAACCCTTTTTGCAGTATATTAACATTACTGGGGGACTCAGTGTTTGCTCCCAATTTGCAATCATCAGCGAACTTGGTCAGCCACAGGCCATCCATGTTTGCCTGGACTTCTGAGAAATAAGTTCCAAACAGTAAAGGGCTAAGCACAGAACCCTGTGGTATGCCACTGGTGACTATTCTTCTGCTACAGGTGAAGTCACCTACTTTGACAGTATGTGTCCTGTCATTGAGTTAATTGGCTACCCATCCAGCGATGTTCATAGGTTCATAGGTTCATAGGCTGGTACTAGGCTATCGGCCCGAGGGCCTATACAAGCCTAGCCATAACAATTCCCTGGCTATTTCTTCCCACACTATTTACTTCCTTGGACCCCTGTCTAGCAGGGTGACTGATGTGATCCCTGGGGTGAATTTCCTTTCTCCCATCCTTTCTCCCAACTGGGAGAGTTTCTCTATAATACCTGAGTGGAGAATTGTGTCAAATGCCTTGACTAGGTAGGTGGTATGTGCTGCCTTTTCCTTATCCATTGCTTTGGGGACTTCCTTGAAGAAGTCAACCATGTTTAATAAACTTGACCTACCCTTAACAAATCAGAACTGGGTTGGGTCCAGAGTTTGGAGATTACCTATGTCCTTGTTGATAAGGTCCATAATGATTCTTTCCATTGCCTTGCAGATGAGGCTAGTTAGTCTTATGGGTCTATAATTCCCAGAGTCAGTGGATGGTCCCCCTTTGTGCAGAGGGATTACTGTTGCTGTTCTCCATTCCACTGGAACATTGCCAGTGTACAGGCTGTGGTTAAACAGGGATCCAAGTAGGTCTGCCAGGTTATGTTTAAGTTATTTAAAAGGCAACCTGGGATGTTATCTGGTCCCACTGATGTCATGTTTTTGGCCTTGGCGAGCACAGAGATGACCTGCTATCTTGAGATAATAGGCTCTGTAATGGTGGCAAGTATACTTTTGGGAATGACCAGTGGGGACAGGGGTGTGAAGTTTGCACCAGATCTGTCAGTTAGCAGGTTGGCTATTTCCGCTGGTAGAGTATGGGTGGTGCCATCCACAACCAGTTCAGCACATAAATGGGCATTCCCTTTCAGATTTTGGATGTAGGCAAAGAATAATTTTGATTATCCTTAGCCAGGGAGGCCATTTTTGCTTTATAATTAGCTTTGGAGGACTTGACAAGATCTCTAATTTGTTTGCTTAAGCCAGAGAGGTTTTTCTTTCTCTGCTGAGCTAGTTCCCCCTTGTTCTTGGGCATTAGTTTCTGCCATTGTTGTATAGCCTGTTTATAATAGGGGTGTCCCAGGGTGGCTTGTTTTTTTCAGCAAGACCTGGTTTAAATCCGGTCAGGTACAGCCGATTCTACACAACCGCTTAAGTGGTCATACAGGGAATTGATGTACACTTCTGCATAGTATTCCATGTTATCTGTGATTGAGGGGGCTTTGAATCTTCTTATACCATCACTTAGTAAGAGGTAATTTATCTTGTAAAGATTTTTAAGCTTTAATGAGCTTGATGGGGTATCCGGCTTTATAATTACATTGATAGAGACAAAGTTATGGTCTGATCTTACCAGAGAGAAATACAGTACAGTAGCCTCCCCCCCATGTTGGTGAGTACGATGTCCAGGACATTTCAGCCCCTTATGGGAATGCTGACTAGCTGTTCCAGAGCATTTGGATTGACAAAGTCCAAAAATCTCTGAACCAGCATGCTTGTGGTCATGTACGTTTCCCAGTCGATGGAAGGATAGTTAGTCACCCATGACCAAGGTGATTGGCTGTATGGCAAGTGACTCAAGAAAATGCAGGTATGTGATATGCTTTTCCAGGTTCATGGTGGCAAACCTATTGCTAGCAATGATGTGGTAGAGGGTTTTGCATATAGTTAATTGGACATGGAGTAGCTCAAGAGAGTCATACTTTTTGACCAGTCTCGAAGTATACTTGTCCTTAATGAAAATGGATACACCATCTCCTTTGGTTCTTTCATGCTCACTTTGTGGTCTGAATGTATGGAAGTTGTTGTAGCCCTGCATGGCCAGGGTGCTTTCCATGGCTTTGAACCATGTCTCAGTGACTGCACAGATGTCAGCATCTTCCAAGGTGAGGAGTGTTTCCTGGGAGTGTAGTTTCTTGTTTATGCTTCTAGCATTAGGCAGCAGAACCATGAGTTTTTCTAGAGAGGATTTTATTATGTTGGAAGGTTGGTTGTTTTAATACTACCTAAAAAAGGTACAATAGGGGTGGCTAATGCCTTTGCCAGTATACGAAAGCCTAGAGGAGACAGTTACTGACCATATCTGGCAAAGCAGCTTGGCCTGTCCACCACATCTTCCCGGGCTGACAGATATTGGATCTCCTTGGACTGATACCAGAAACTAAGCCAATTGTTAAAGTCAATAATTTTTTTTTGTATTCTGGCATCATCCTTGCAAAAGGTAAAATGCTGCTTAGGGTTAGTCTCATATCTGCCTGACACACATAATCTAAGAGCTTAGTCATGTCTCTCTTCATATAGTCCAGAGAGAAACATTTCAAGCCATTCACCCCAACATGGACGATGATGGAGTAATACTGATACTTGTTGTTGAGTGACCTGAGTGCTTGAGTGACTTGTCAGATCCTGGCACCTGACAGACAGCTAACTGTAATCCTCTCCTTATCCAGCGTGATTAGGGGGACATCTTTGTGTCTCACTATGGCATCTCTTATGATCAATACATTAGGTTTTAAGGTGTTATATCTTATGGGCTTATTTGTTGAGACACTGGTGTGTGTAGCATTGTTTGTGGTTGATTTTTGCATTGTTGTTTATGCAAGTGGCTACCATTTGGTAGGTCTCTGATCTTTTGGTAAGTTTCTAATGAGTACCTCTGCATATGTGGGTTTATGTGTCATGTCCTTGTTTCTTATGGAAAGTGATGTGTGAGTGCTGACAACCTGTTTGGTGTTTGATTTGTCCTTATGAGAAAATATTGCCTCCAATTTCAGTTTAATTACATCTCACAGAAAGTATTTGTTTGTTTCAGGAGTAAGCGATTGTCAGTATACATGAGGCAATTGCTACATTGCTTCAGGATGCCATGTCGATCAGGCTGGCTGGAGAGATGATGGAAAACAGACCATCCATTATAGCAGGTTCTTACTGTATGTCGTACTAGGGAAGGGAGTGGGCTAATTTGGAAGGACTTTGTTCTAAGACAACCAGAGGGACCTATACTTGTGTAGGCTAAGGCTGATCTATAAGGCAAAGCTACTCAGTGCACAAGTGAGTTGTTCCTAATGTAGCAGAAAAGCTTGGAAAGGTTTCACTGACAGTTGTTTAGGGAAAATTGAGCTTCAAGGCTTTTATGTCTGTACAGGGCACTGCTAACCCCAGCTGTGTGAAGCACAGCAATGCACAAATGGGAGGCTTAAATATAAGCCAGGATAAACACTATTTAGTCAAGCTACCAGTAGGAAAGCACACAATGAGTATTTTTCCAGCAATTCCCAACTCAGATGGGACTTGATCTGCACACGTTTGCCACACTGATGCAGGAAAAGCCCTCTTAATATAAGATGGCTTGTATAGTGCTCAAGTGTGAATCTAGTCTCTACTATGTAACCATCTACTTACGGTAACAGTAACAAATTTACAAGTGCAGAAAATGCAGATAAAACAGCAGAAATGAGGCATCAATTCAATTAAATACAGTCAGCAAAGTGCAATGGAAGCTTAAAATGTACTTGTTTTTGTTTTCAGCAGTGGATGTTTTGGATTTCAGCAGAAACTCTGTACATCTGGCCAGAGTTGCCAAATGAAGAACAGTTCCCGGAAACTGAGCATGAAAAAAAACATCCTGCTGTATTGGCCAGGACTCAGACACTGGCTTCCTACATGGTAGGCAAGAATTTTATCACTGGGCCACCAAAGCTCAAACACAGTCGCTTACAGTCCTAGTGTATTTCTTTTAATACTCAACTTATATAAACATTGTGGGAGATTTAACTTTTACTCATAGTTTTGGCTGTACAAACTCAAAACAAGAAAGGCCTTAAGTAACCTTAGCTTCACAGTAGCTGGTTTCTATTTATTTATTTATGGTTAATTTTAGTGCTGTTCATGGCTGGAAAGATTAAATTGCATGTCTTTCAATACAGCATCATGTAGCTCAATTTTACTGCTCAAATCTGGACCCAAATAGCAACAGATTGGAATGCATATTCCCACTGACTGGTCTTATTTCACCTATAATTTATCTGAACATGCATTTATGCACAAAAATTTCAAAAGACGGCACCTCATGCTTTGCAGAGAGGAACATGGAGCTCAGATTCTCTTTCTCTGTTCCTCAACATCATTTAAATGGTTCTATTAATTTGCAGCTCACCACCCATTTAAGGAAGCTGTCCTAGTAGCTTACCACACATTCAGTGAAATAACATTTTCTCATACCTAAACTGAAGACAATTTCCTTAATTTGAAGATCACAGTCTACTTTCCCCATATTTCCTTTCCTTTTCTGTTGATGCACATTCATAAACAGATTTGTGGTAATAAATCATGTCCTTCATTTTTTTCTGTGTTTTAACAGTCCATCTTCATTTCTCCTGTCTTTATATAACACTTTCAGGTCACGTCACCATCCTTATGGCCTTTCACTGAATCCTTTCTGACAGTTTCACTGCCCTCTTACAGTACATTATCCAAAAATTGGTATAGTTTTCCAGCTGAGAACTCACTAACATTCTAGACAGCAAGAGAATTTCATCCTTAGGCCTGGACTCTATTCTGCCAGAGATACAATGCATCCTAATGACCTTGACTGCTGCTTTCTCACTCAAATACTTGAAACTCTTCCCAGCTGTAAATTTTATCATTCCATTTTATTTATTTGTTTTTAAATGAAACACTGTAAGCCTGCATATTGTTCCTGATTGTTATAACCCAGGTACAAGAACTTATGTTTCTTACCATTATGTCTTGGCTGCTACTTTTCAATATATGTTGTTAGTATTTTTTTGGCTTCCCATTGAAATGTTGGCACTCAGCAATCTGAAAGAAATGATCAAAACCACAGGAGAAGAACGAATCTTGAACATTGCTCTTCTTTTTTAAACTTCTTTTTGTAGGAGGCAAGCTCCTCTGCACCCCCCCCCCCAGTGTAGGGGGCAAGCCTTCCCCTGAATTTATATATGCCAACTCTGAGATCGCTATACCTCAGTGAAAAAAGAATATTGAGAGAAATGACCATCTTGGACTTTGTATACACAAGTTATTTTTTTTCAGCCATGCAGTCTCTGTGTTTCATGACCTGCTCTAGCAAGTCCTGGCATTTCACTCACTGTTGCTCTTATCTTGTAATCAACAAAGAGGTCAGTCATCTTCTTTGGAATAATATTGCACCTAGAATGGGCATACTGATGTAGCTTCCACTGTATTTCATGTAGAAGTAATAGACTGTAATTTTCCATTACACCACAAGGTGAAGCTCCTTTTTAGAGATGTAAAAGACAATTTCAAAAGTGAAAGAGGATTCTGGAAGACTAGCTGAAGGAGGGAAGACTGAAACATACAGCTGAAGGGAAAAAGAGCCTTGCAGCATGACTGGATTTTCTTTTCTAGTGTTTTGGGTCAGGGAAGTGAAGTAGCAGAGTGTGTCTGTGTCTTGCTGAAATCCTGGATATGGTATTTTGTGGAATCTGGGGAGAAGTCAGAAACCAGTAGTTCCACGTTTGCTATGATTCAGCAAGGAAAGGAGTTCCCTTGGGCCTACCACTGAGAATCCATAGATGATTACCAGAGATCTGGCAGATGATTTTCTACTTTTCTCATCAGAGGAACAATGGCGCCTGGTCACTAGGATATTCTTGACGGAGTGGTGAGAGGCTCTGGCCATCATTTTATATTTTTATAAGATTGTGGTCTCCCCTTTTAATGCTTTGTGGATTCCAAATAACTGGGATCCATATGAGCTCCAACATGCTGGCAGCAAGACTGTAAGTAGTCACTGGCCAGTGAACAAGGTATAATAGAATGTTTCATAGTTGGTTCATTTAGAATTGATCAAGGGGGTAAATGGTGTTAGTACTGCTGAATGACATTGCATTCTCTCATATTTGTATTGTGGCACTATAAATCTTTATTGTTCAATGATAATGCATTTTGCCATGTTAGTACTGCTGCCTTAAAGAATCTTTACTGCTCAATGACATTTCATTTTCTCATATTTGTATTGTTGCATTATAAATCCTCATTGTTCAATGACATTGCAATTTACTCATGTTAGTACTGCTGCCTTCAAGAATTTTGCTGCTCAATGACATTGCATTTTCTCATATCTGTATTGTTGTATTATGACTCTTTTATTGCTTAATGACATTGCATTTTTCCCGTGCTTGTATTGCTGCATTATAAAGCTTTACTACTCATTGATATTGCCTTCTTTGTGCATGTTTGAATGTCAAGACCTTCTTCTGTTGAGTTCTGGGGAAGAGGGTGAATGTATGTTTTCATTGTATGCATATTTTCACCTTGCCTTATTGCTAACTGGTGCACTTTTGAAATAATTTGTTTACGGTTGTGCTATTGCCTTTTTAAACTAGATGTGTCACCTAGAATAAAATATGTCCCTCTTGCCACCTTGGTGTGTTGGGCCTAATAGGGGTGTCACCAGAGTCAGATAGGAAGGAACCCATATCTCTTCAGCTACACCTGCAGGTGTGCTACATTTGGGGACTCATCCGGGATTTCCTGTACTGCCTTGGTCTCCACCCTTCTCCCCTATATGTGTGGAAAGCAAATCCAGCAGAAACATGAACCCAGAAGTAGCCGGTAAGTGGCGCAAACAGCACAATGCTCAGTCAGAGCATTGCTTAGTTCTGGTGTTGCCAGGGGTCACATGGACTGATATGTAAATACATCAAATCACAGGATCCTTGCCAGTTGTGGGGTGTGGATATTTGTTAGACAGCACTGTGGACCCTACCGAGCAGAGCACATTGGCCTTATTAGAATAGAAAAGTCCTTTAGTGTATGAACACATACCTTCGAGTGTACAAATTTCATATGAGAGTGCAGTCCATGTGGTAATCCCTGAGAAGTGCATTACCTCAGCAACAGAGAAAATACCTGTGGAAGCTATCCAAGTAGGTCAGAACCTTACACCAGAAGCTGCAGCTTCACTGCCCATAAATACTATAGGGCCTGAAGTTTTGAATGCTTTGGGAAGTAGTGTAGAAAAATTCTTAAAGCCTACACAGCCATTCACTGGGTTTGGCTACTGCAAATTGTGTTTCTTTTCTGGCAAACAACCCACACCTCAGGGAGAGGAAGATTTTGAATCCTGGATGGATCAGGCTTTACAAGCCCTAGAGGAGTGGAATATCTCAGAATTTCAGAAGAAGCAGCGGATAGCTAAAAGTCTAAGAGGATTAGCTGCTGATACCATACGCAACCTAAGGATGGTTAAGCAAGATTGCATGGCCAAGGACTATTTAGGAGTACTGCAGGATGTGTTTGGAAGGACTGAGAGGGCTGCTGACCTACTGTATCAGTTTGAACATACATACCAAGACGTTGGTGAGAAACTACCTGATTACATTAGGCAATTAGATAAAATGCTCCATCAGATCATTCTAAAGAAGGGGGGTGGATCCAAAAGTAGCTGACCAAGTACAGATCAGACAAATTTTACAGGGAGCTCAAGCTATGGACCCCATTGTGTGGAAAATGAGGATGAGAAATAGGGAAGAGTCTCTAACTTATTCTCAATTGGTTAAAGAGGTGAGGGAAGAGGAAGCCCTGTTGGAAGTCAAATCTCAGTGTTCAACAGCAACTAAAACAGTGAGTGAACACCAGCAGGAGCCAATAGCCATGCTCACTACTCAAACAGGAGTTGTGGCCCAGAGTGTCAGCAACGTGGATGTGTCACAGTTGCAGATGCAGGTGTCTTTCCCGACTGCTGCCATAGCTCAAGTCACCAAGACAGTTGCAGAATTGTCAAAAGCCGTGGTAACTTTAGCTGAAGGGAGGAATACATCAGCTAGAACCTCCACGAAAGGACTCAGGGAAGAACCAAATCAGCCAATGCTCAGAGTTCCTACAGGATTTCGTTTTTGCTATGGAGATGCAGGGCATATAAAGCGACAGTGTCCTAATGCAGAAAACTTGGAAAAGAGTGAATCTACTATTATTACTGCAATGCAGGGAAACTTCAAAGGGCCTTAGTGAAGGAACCAGCTGAGTGCCCAGTTACAAAGAGCTCCATAAATCTAACATCAAGAGACAGCATCCTGGATCTCCTTTCCACACTAACCCTTGTAATAGGGGAGAGGGACTACCCACTATGCACACTTCTAGCTCATCTGAGGTGAACAACCAAATTGGAAAGCCATCTCAGCCAAAATCTCTGCATCTCAGACTGCAAAGCATTACTAAGCAAGAGTCTTATCTGTTAAAATGGTAAGGTCAACCGGCAGTACCTCATCCACATACTGACTGCCATACAGCTGAACAACACTGGAAACAGAAACTACCCAATGGCCTACTGGAACTTTCCCCTATCATGTCAGTAAAATAGAAGGAGTGTATAGTAAAGCACTGTTGGCTACTGGTGCACAAATCACCATTCTGTACAGAGACCTCAGAGATATTTTACTTGAGGGCATCACCAGTTCGTTTTGCGCAGAAGTGGGTGTGTCCCAAATTGAGTGACAACCCGGTCTGCATATGTAATTAGCCTTCAAGTAATCGCGTGTGTGAGAATATTAACATAAATTAAATGTACATACTACTTCCAAAACACAACAGGTTAATGCACTATAAACCCTTACTGCAGATGATAGAAGAATCAGTTTAATTTATTAACAGTCACCACCTTGTTTACCATGCAACTGTCTACAGGAAAGATGTATCCAGGTAAAAAACGGACTCTGTTTAGAACTTTCATTCTTTTAACGTACCTCAACAACTTCATCAGAAACAGGCACACAGTTCTTATAATATTAAAGTACCAAATCCAACACATCACAAGATCAATTAACTTAATAGTCATTAAACATAAGCTTAAATCTGTCTTTTAAATGTACCAGCAAAATAATTATTAAATTCTTCTATTTTATTTTTTAAAAATTTGATGTTTATAACATAATTCAGGCCTGGTGACTTGTCAGAAGATAAAACGTATCTGCCAAAATGCTTTCTTAACTTAAAAGTCTTGTTCCTGGATACATCTTTCCCTTGCCGACTTAATGTTTTTGTTTGTTAAACATTATAGTCTGTGGCATCAGAAGTGATCACATATTGGGTAGTCTGTTGAGAAAAGTTGATTTAACTGTGGAAAAAAAACAGGCATATGTCATGCAGTTAATAATTCTGAGTTGCCCGGTTTATAAATTATAGATGAGGTAAAAGTGTATAAAACAGAAATTGTAGAAATGAAGAGAAATGTAAGCCCAGAAGCTGTAAGACATGTAGACACTTGCATGGCAAACAAGGTAGTGACTGTTAATAAATTAAACTGATTCTGAAGACAACATTTTACTGTTTTATTTATTGTTATATTACATGCCAGTGCACTTTGGAGGGAATGCATATTCATGAATGACATATCACGGGGGTGGGTTTTGGGCAGGGTTTGCTACTGCGCATCTGGAAGAGGAAGCCCTGTTGGAAGTCAAATCTCAGTGTTCAACAGCAACTAAAACAGTGAGTGAACACCAGCAGGAGCCAATAGCCATGCTCACTACTCAAACAGGAGTTGTGGCCCAGAGTGTCAGCAACGTGGATGTGTCACAGTTGCAGATGCAGGTGTCTTTCCCGACTGCTGCCATAGCTCAAGTCACCAAGACAGTTGCAGAATTGCCAAAAGCCGTGGTAACTTTAGCTGAAGGGAGGAATACATCAGCTAGAACCTCCACGAAAGGACTCAGGGAAGAACCAAATCAGCCAATGCTCAGAGTTCCTACAGGATTTCGTTTTTGCTATGGAGATGCAGGGCATATAAAGCGACAGTGTCCTAATGCAGAAAACTTGGAAAAGAGTGAATCTACTATTATTACTGCAATGCAGGGAAACTTCAAAGGGCCTTAGTGAAGGAACCAGCTGAGTGCCCAGTTACAAAGAGCTCCATAAATCTAACATCAAGAGACAGCATCCTGGATCTCCTTTCCACACTAACCCTTGTAATAGGGGAGAGGGACTACCCACTATGCACACTTCTAGCTCATCTGAGGTGAACAACCAAATTGGAAAGCCATCTCAGCCAAAATCTCTGCATCTCAGACTGCAAAGCATTACTAAGCAAGAGTCTTATCTGTTAAAATGGTAAGGTCAACCGGCAGTACCTCATCCACATGCTGACTGCCATACAGCTGAACAACACTGGAAACAGAAACTACCCAATGGCCTACTGGAACTTTCCCCTATCATGTCAGTAAAATAGAAGGAGTGTATAGTAAAGCACTGTTGGCTACTGGTGCACAAATCACCATTCTGTACAGAGACCTCAGAGATATTTTACTTGAGGGCATCACCAGTTCGTTTTATGCAGAAGTGGGTGTGTCCCAAATTGAGTGACAACCCGGTCTGCATATGTAATTAGCCTTCAAGTAATCGTGTGTGAGAATATTAACATAAATTAAATGTACATACTACTTCCAAAACACAACAGGTTAATGCACTATAAACCCTTACTGCAGATGATAGAAGAATCAGTTTAATTTATTAACAGTCACCACCTTGTTTACCATGCAACTGTCTACAGGAAAGATGTATCCAGGTAAAAAACGGACTCTGTTTAGAACTTTCATTCTTTTAACGTACCTCAACAACTTCATCAGAAACAGGCACACAGTTCTTATAATATTAAAGTACCAAATCCAACACATCACAAGATCAATTAACTGAATAGTCATTAAACATAAGCTTAAATCTGTTTTTTTTTTAATGCACCAACAAAATAGTTATTAAATTCTTCTATTTTTAAAAAAAAAAAAAACATTTGATGTTTATAACATAATTCAGGCCTGGTGACTTGTCAGAAGATAAAACGTATCTGCCACAATGCTTTCTTAACTTAAAAGTCTTGCACCTGGATACATCTTTCCTTTGCTGACTTAATGTTTTTTGTTTGTTAAACATTATAGTCTGTGGCATCAGAAGTGATCACATATTGGGTAGTCTGTTGAGAAAAGTTGATTTAACTGTGGAAAAAAAACAGGCATATGTCATGCAGTTAATAATTCTGAGTTGCCCGTTTTATAAATTATAGATGAGGTAAAAGTGTATAAAACAGAAATTGTAGAAATGAAGAGAAATGTAAGCCCAGAAGCTGTAAGACATGTAGACACTTGCATGGCAAACAAGGTAGTGACTGTTAATAAATTAAACTGATTCTGAAGACAACATTTTACTGTTTTATTTATTGTTATATTACATGCCAGTGCACTTTGGAGGGAATGCATATTCATGAATGACATATCACGGGGGTGGGTTTTGGGCAGGGCTTGCTACTGCGCATCTGGTGAGGCCCTCAAGTAAAATATCGCTGAGACTTTTACCAAAAATACTTAAAGCATTTGCCACTTGAAAAGTTAGAAGATTTGGAGATTTGGAGATCTGGGGGCTAAGTGACATGAAGTTCCCTTATGATGGTTATGTCTAACTCAAGTTAGAATTTTCTACTTCAGTTGTTGGGTCAACAGAAGTTTTTGAAACACTCGCTGTTGTGTACCCCATGCCAAAAGAAAAGGATTCAGCATCTATTTTAGTCGGGACAAATTCTGACCTTGTCAGAAGAATGCTAATGCCTCAGTTGACCCAGGAACACGAAACACTACATCCACTCCTGAGACTAGTTTTCTGTGCCCTTCAAAGGGAGAAGGATAGTAAGAAAGATGAAATTGGTAATGTGTGGACCCTGTCTGGGAAGGAGCATATAACTCATCCTGGTCAGGTCATCTGCTTGAGAGCCAAAGTGAGGATGTGTAGACAAAGAGTTTCCTCTCATCTCATTATGGAAACAGATCCAGAAAGTGACTTGTCACTGGGGCTGGAACTAGTTCCCGAAGTTTGGCCTGCGGACAAGTTAAAGCATCCTTATGACACTTTGCCTGTGGGGTTGAAAAATAAAGGAAGTACTCCCATTGTCCTGTGTTCACAAGTGCATTTGGGAAATGGTTATGCTGCTACTCCCTTACCTGCTTCTGTGTTGACAAGGAATGAGAGCAGAGCCAACAAGTTGAAGCTGGAAGGTATTGAGGTAGGAGGTGGTCTCTTGCTCCCTGAGTGGCTAACCAGAGTTAAAAAGCTACTAATGAAAAAGAAAAAAATGTTTTTTTTACTAGTGAACTAGATGTGGGCTGTGCAAAAAGTGCAGAACACCGAATAAGGGTAAAAGAGGACTGGCCCTTCAGGGGACGTTCCAGAAGAGTAGCCCCAGGAGACCTGGAGGACTTAAGAAAAAAATTGGGAGAACTAAAAGCCACAGGGATAATTAGAGAGTCAAGAAGTCCATATGTCTCTCCCATTGTCATTGTCAGGAAAAAGAATGGGTCAATTCGCATGTGTGTTGACTATCGTACTCCGAATCACCGAACCATTCCAGACCAGTACACAACTCCCCAGATTGAAGATGCTGTAAATTGCCTGCTGGGCAGTAAGTGGTTCAGTGTGCAAGACTTAAGGAGTGGATACTATCAAATCCCTATGCACCCAGAAGATAAAGAGAAGACTGCTTTCATCACCCCTTTGGGATTTTTTGAGTTTGATCACTTACCTCAAGGTTTATCAAATGCACCAGCAACTTTCCAGAGAATAATGGAAAGAACAGTTGGAGACATGCATCTCCTGGAAGGCTTAGTCTACCTGGATGACATCCTTGTCTTTGGGAGGACCCTAGAGGAGCATGAAGAAAGACTGATGAAGGTACTGGGCAGGATTGAGAAGGCAGGCCTGAAGCTGTCATTGGACAAATGCAAGTTCTTCCAACCTTCAGTGACCTATGTGATACATGTAGTGTCTGCAAATGGAATAAACACAGATCCCAGCAAAGTTGAAGTGGTGACATCTTGGCCCAGACTCAAAACTATCACAGAGCTGTGATCTTTCCTGGGGATCTACAGTTACTATAGAAGGTTTGTGGAAGCATTTTCAAAGATAGCAAGACCCCATAACCATTTTCTCTGAAATGATGAGAAAGCAGATGAAACAGATGAAGATATCCTTGTGAAAAAGCCTAAGGGACCAAGAGGATCAAAATAACTCATCATGAGTCGTTGGGCTCCTGAGTGCGAAGAGTCATTTGAACAGCTTAAGTATTGCCTCACACATGCCCCTGTGCTGGCATAAGCTGAGTTTACAAAGCCATACACTTTACATGTGGTTGCTAGAAGGATTGGCTTAGGAGAAGTCCTTTACCAGGCATATGATAAGAAGCTGAGACCTGTTTCTTTTATCAGTTGGAGTTTATCCCCAACAGAAAGAAACTATCCTGCACACAAGTTGGAATTCCTTGCCTTAAAGTGGGCGGTAGTGCACACGCTGCATGACTATCTCTATGGGGCTGAATTTGAAGTGCAGACTGACAACAATCCTCTGACATACATACAGACCACTGCAAAGCTAGATGCTACTGGCTACAGATGGATGGCAGCTCTATGCAACTATAATTTCATTTTGAAATACCGCCCAGGACACAAAAATGGAGATGCTGATGGTCTGTCCAGAAGTCCTCAGGGAGATTAACACCCTGATGATGAATGGGTGGAAATTCCAGCACCAGGGGTGAGAGCTATGTGTCAGATTGCAACCTGCTATCAACACATTGAATGTTGGGCCCAGAAGTTGGGTCTGTCTGCAACAAGCATGCCCCAAGCTTTCTGTAATCTGGTCACTTTGCAGGCTTCATCACTACCAGCTTTGAGTAACAGTTACCTAAGGAGAGATCAAAGAGAAGACCCCTTAGGTCAGCTGATGCTAGCTACTTTAGAGAAGAAACAAGTTAATATGCTCCACACGGATATTCATCCTCTGGCAAGACGTTTGGCTAAAGAATGGGACAGACTCCAGATACAGAATGGACTAGTGTATAGGAGATCTCCTAGTGCACTCAGCAGTGAAAAATGGCAATTGTTGCTTCCTCAGAAGTATAGAGAAGTAGTACTCCGGTCATTGCATGATGAACATGGTCATCTTGGTTATGACAGAACTATGGGTCTGGTAGGAGACAGGCTCTACTGGCCATGCATGAAGCAAGATGTTGAGAATTATTGTCGTACATGTCTTCGTTACATTAGACAGGTTCTACTGGCCATGCATGAAGCAAGATGTTGAGGATTATTGTCGTACATGTCTTCATTCCATTAGACAGGTTCTACTGGCCATGCATGAAACAAGATGTTGAGGATTATTGTCGTACATGTCTTCGTTACATTAGACAGGTTCTACTGGCCATGTATGAAGCAAGATATTGAGGATTATTGTCGTACTTGTCTTCGTTGCATTCAAAGTAAGACCCTGCTGACCAGAGCTGCCTCATTGGGTCAAATGGAAAGTAGTGGACCCATGGAACTGGTCTGTATAGCTTTTCTGTGCATTGAACCGGATGAAGGCGGGATCAGTAATGTGCTGTTGGTGACAGACCACTATACCAGGTACGCTCAAGCATTTCCCACTCGCGATCAGAAAGCTATTACAGTGGCTAAACTATTAGTTGAGAAGTTCTTTGCACACTATGGCCTGCCAAAAAGGATAAACTCTGATCAAGGATGTGATTTTGAGAGCAAGCTTGTCCATGAACTACTCACTCTGTTGGGAGTCCAAAAAAGCCGCACCACTCCTTATCTTCCTCAAGGGGATCATCAGTCTGAGTGTTTCAATAGAAATATACTAGACATGTTGGGGACACTATCTGCTGAGAAGAAGAAGAGTCAATGGAATATACATGTAGCCACAGTGGTGCATGCTTACAACAGTACTAAAAATGATGCTACAGGATTCTCGCCTTACTTCCTAATGTTTAGAAGAAAAGCTCGTCTTCCTGTTGACGTCACCTTTGGAGTTACAGCTGATGATACACCAGTGCAATCTCACAGATGTTATGTGGAGAGATTCAAGAAGAACCTCAGACAGGCTTATGAGCTTGCTGAAAAATCAACAGGACAAAGACATCAACAAAACAAGGCTCACTATGACAAAAAACAAGATGCATGACTTGCAGCCAGGGGACAGAGTTCTTTTAAGAAATTTGGGACTACAAGGAAAGCATAAACTAGCTGACCACTGGGGATCTGAGATTTACATACTTTATCTCAGCTACCTAATATCCCTGTCAACCAAGTTTGCCCTGAGGGGAAAGAAGGACCCATAAAAACCTGGCACCGAAACAATTTAATGCCTTTGGCAAAATCAGTGAGACTCATGAATCCGGAACCTAGAATGGCTCAGTGGAAGCCTAATTCAAGGAGATCCAGAAAGCTAAGGCAGAGAGGAACTATCCTCTCCAATATTCAAGAGCCTCTGCTTCCTCCTGCTGAAGGAGAGGAGGACAGTGATGATGACTGGGGTTTCAGTGGGCTTTTTTATGAGGATGTTCAAGACCTCGTGGGCTGTAATCTCAGTGTAAATGCACCGAAATTCATTCCTTGTCATTTTGAGCAGCGCAGACCTAACAATAGACTAAGTAATGTTCCTGTGCCTCTTGCAGTACCTGATCCTGATGGAGGCCCTGCTATGCAAACTTCAGAAAATAATGCTGAGGATAGTCATACCACTATGGAAAATGAAAGTGAAGTTTTACAAGAGGAGATCTTAAAAGTAGACAATATGCCTACTTAAGAACTAGACACTGAATGTGATGTGAGTGACAAACCTTCCGAGCAAACTTCCTTAGCTGTATCTTCCAAACCAAAACTGCAGAGACTGATTCGGCCCCCACAGAGACTTACCTATAACAGTTTGGGATACCCCATCCCAAGTTAAGCATAAGGCTGATTACCCTTGGTGGAATGTACCTTTTGAATGCAAAAATGTTGTTCAGTTGATGGTGCATTAGTGTTTGTAAATATTTTCTGCTAATCTACCTTTGACTTGGGGGGGACTCAAGATTTTCAAGTGGGGAGAGAGTGTAGCTCCCACTGTATTTCATGTAGAAGTAATAGACTGTAGTTTTCCATTACACGACAAGGTGGAGCTCCTTTTCAGAGATATAAAGACAATTTCAAAAGTGAAAGAGGATTCTGGAAGACTAGCTGAAGGAGGGAAGACTGAAACATGACAGTGAAGGGAAAAAGGGCCTTGCAGCATGACTGGATTTTCTTTTCTGGTGTTTTGGGACAGGGTAGTGAAGTAGCAGATTGTGTTTGTCTCTTGCTGAAATCCTGGATATGGTATTTTATGGAATCAGGGGAGAAGTCTGAAACCAGTAGTTCCATGCCTGCTATGATTCAGCATGGAAAGGAGTTCCCTTGGACCTAACACTGAGAAGTCATGGATGATTACTTGAGTTCTGGCAGGTAATTTTCTACTTTTCTCATCAGAGGAACCAGGGCACCTGGTCACTAGGATATTCTCAATGGAGTGGTCAGAGGCTCTGGCCATCATTTTATATTTCTATAAGATTGTGGTCCCCCCCTTTAATGCTTTGTGGATTACAAATAACTGGGATCCATATGAGCTCCAACTTGGGTCCCATCATGCCGGCAGCAAGACTGTAAGTAGTCACTGGCCAGTGAACAAGGTATACTAGAGTGTTTCATATTTGGTTCATTTAGAATTGATCAAGGGGGTAGAGGGTGTTAGTAGTGCTGAATGACATTGCATTCTCTCATATTTGTATTGTTGCATTATACATCCTCATTGTTCAATGACATTGCATTTTGCTCGTGTTAGTACTGCTGCCTTCAAGAATTTTGATGCTCAATGACATTGCATTTTCTCATATCTGTATTGTTGCATTATGACTCTTTCATTGCTAAATGACATTGCATTTTATTCCGTGTTTGTATTTCTGGATTATAAAGCTTTACTGCTCATTGATATTGCCTTCTTTGTGCATGTTTGAATGTCAAGACCTTCTTCTGTTGAGTTCTGGGGAAGAGGGTGAATGTATGTTTTCATTGCATGCATATTCTCACCTTGCCTTATTGCTAACTGGTGCACTGTTGAAATAATTTGTTTATGGCTGTGCTATTGCCTTTTTAAACTAGATGTGTCACCTAGATCTGTCCCTCTTGCCACCTTGGTGTGTTGGGCCTAATAGGGGTGTCACCAGAGTCAGGTAGGAAGGAACCCATATCTCTTCAGCTACACCTGTGGGTGCACTACACTGAAAACTATCTCTCTATTGAAAGTACAAAATATGGTACTGCAAGGCTTGACAATGAAGATTTAAGTCAGATTTTAACAACCACAAAAAAACAATGAATTTTGGCACTTGTTAAATATTAAAGGAACCTTTGCAGGGATTCTTCATCCCCTGCACCCTGACATGAGTGGTTGTACCCTCCACATCTCATTTATGTACATATACTAACTTTGAGATTAATATTTCTCTGAGTGGGGGGGGGGGTACACCAAAATGTCACAGTTTCTGTATTCGTATATATTCATCCTATTCTCACTTAAACTGACACTACCATAAGTGACAGGGGCCAGATGATTTTCTTTTATGTAGGCATTTCTGTTTCAGTCCTTTTGCCAGGAAATTATGATGCAAGTCACATGTAAAAGTCTAAATATTAAATTTAAAAGTTAAGCATGATTTACTGAATTACTGTCTCTGGTAAGCAGAATTATGTAGAAGTATTTCAGGTTTACATATTTTGTTCAAGTAGATGGTTGGTGAGGTGTTGAGAAATGTCTCATGAGTAACCTGCAAAATGTTTGTGGATTGTTAAGCATTCAAAACACCTATTGTTATTGAAGGTCACTTCAGCTGTCAGCTTCTACTGGCCACATCATCTGATAAAGAATGTTATTCTTACATACATTGTAATCTTTTATAAGTAGACTCAAGGTAATCTGTAGGAGTCCTTTGCATCATCAGCAGAAAAAAACAAATGTGGGTGACTTAGATGCATACAGTCATTGAAAGACATACTGCTACATAACAGCTAAAGCAGAAATCCTTGATAAGAAGCAGAAAGGAGAAAGAAGCTTTACATAAACGGTTTTTCCACTGCTGTCATGTAACTGGAAACATTCAGCTAAAGTAAACATTTCTCTTACATGGACTTCCACATCTACAGTTTTGTAACACCACATCAGAATAAAAGCTATTTCTGTCATGAACACCAACGGTGAACATAAGATGGATATTCAACACTTAGATATGGGGCTTGAAGTTATTTTTTACTTTGACAGTCATTTTATAATGTTTTTATAAAGCGTGTGGAGTGATTCCTACAGGAAACTGACATGTTGGGAATCAGAAAAAGAAAATTTCAAACATGGTTTTGAAAGTAAAAAAAAAATACTTCTTCTGATCTACTTTCCTGTACATATCTATAGTGCATACAATGCTTAATTTTCTGTTTACTAAGTTTTGCATGTGCTTCAGTAAAGATGATTTCTTAAAGGCAATTCTAGTGGTTCAAAGTGATGTGGTATGTATGTTTTACATATTTCACATGTAGCTGTTCTTACAAGGTTTAGGAGCAAGCCCAATGTGTCTAGCATGGCTCATCCATTACAATTCATTGAATAACTGGGTGAGGTAAGTTTACAATAGAATATTAAACCCCAATATATTGAGACAGAAAACATAAATTAAATATGAAAAATTCAAAACATTATATACCCAACATTCTGCTAAACAAACTTCATGAACATATGAAATATATCATTTTTTTTTGGAGGGGGGCGACAATGAGTTGCAATGGCCTGCACACCCCCACCCCTATGTCCCTAAGTGTTCTGCCAATGTTCCCCAGATTCTAGATTTTTAAATATTTTGCCTCAAAGGTCACACACACACTCAGACAAAAGGTACAAATATTTAATATTTAATTACTTTCAGTAAGGAAATATAAGTGTTGGACTTGACCATGTACTCTATGGACTTCAACTTAGGAACAGCTATGGAAACAACAGCATACACAGATTCATGGTGGCTGTCAGGCAGAATGGCGGTGTTGATGTGCCAGGTCTGACAGAACTGAAAGGACAGTTGGAAGTATCTGAAGGAACCAAAGAAGGGAAAGCACGTCTGCATGTGGATGACAAAAAGCTCTGTCTGGAAGTGGGCAGCATCAGCAACCAAGGCCAATCTGATTTCACTGGTAAACTGATGCACAACATCCAAGAATTTCAAAATGCAGGTATGTAGAAGTGCTACACTGGTCATGAAAAGGGGTGAAAATACTGTTTGTGAAAGTAACAGTATCCACAGAGTGCTTTCAATGTCATGTAGGAGTTTGGAAATGTACATTGAAAATAAGCAGGTAATTGCAGTATATAATAAATACATCATGTAGCTGTAGGAGTCAGTTCACAAACATGTTTTGTACTGTTCAACAGGTAGCTGGGTATATTATCTGGTTTTATAGAGGATTCTTTTTTATTCTTGAAAGTAACTCCAGTAAGTGTTCTTTGGTTATTGGGATGCCCCAGCTGCTGCTGTGTCTTTCAGCTTTTCCCGGTTAGGGGTCGCCACACATCCTGTCCACTAAGGATAGGCAGTAGATTTTTATGTGCCAAGTTGCCAGCCCTGACGCACAACCTTCAATGAAGGTATGCCCATTCACGCATGTCTCAACACAGAAGTCGCTTTAACTGAGAATCGAACAGGACAACATCTTACTGTGAGGCGACAACGCTACCGTGGCACCACCACCGCAGTTCATTGTGATGCCCCAGCACTGACCCAGTAATCAAGGAGCCTCAATCCTCACCACTAATCAAGGAGCCTTAGTCCACACCACTGGCAACAGTGGGAGATGTACACACTGGGAGGATGACAAATACATACACAGTTAAGTGCAATTTCCCTTAAGAGCACACAGAGATCACAGTCAGTCTGGGGCTGGTTTCTCCCTCTTCTCCAGATCCCCAATAAGACTCCCCCCTGACACAGCTATAGGGTTGAGATCTCAGATGAGTGGCTAAGTCAACATCTCTAGTACCATCTCTGTCCAACCAGTGCTTCGTGTCCCTGCCTAAGTAGCTGACCCACATACTCTTTGACACTTGATTTATATACAAATACACACACGCACACACACACACACACACACACACACACACACACACACACACACACACACACACACACACACACACACACATATACACCTGGGGAAGGCTGGCACAGGTTTACTAGCTATGCCCCCTTCTGCTCAGACTTTAAGGTAGTCCTTACTGCCACCAGATCTCTCTCTCTCTCTCTCTCTCTCTCTATATATATATATATATATATATATATATATATATATATATATATACATGGATTTATCTCACTTTATCAAAATTGCATATTAACAAGTCTCACTTTGTCGACATTAAACATATCGAACTCCCACTTCATAGAAGCAGTAGAACTATGAAGATCTTCCCAGGGTAAGTAACCACTTACCCAAAAAGAAACAAAACCTAAACTGCATCATCCCTAACACACCCAGGTAGGGGGGGGCTATGCCTCCCACACCCCCACACCCTCCCTAACTAAATATACCAACTTCAATACCATACTACAGTTGGGAAAAGGGCAAAGTTCACTATCTTTCACAACAGGTTGCTTACCTGGGAAGATCTTCGTTGTTCCGCTGCTTCAATGACGTGTGAAGTGGAGTTGGATATTTTGAGTGTTGACAAAGAGAGATTCAATAATATGCAATTTCGACAAAGTCAGGTAGACCCATATATATATATATATATATATATATATATATATATATATATATATATATATATATATATAGACATATTATTATTATTATTATTATATATATAGGTGAATATATGTATATGTATATCCTACAGTTCATGTGTCTGCTTATCCCTTCACCCATTAACAATTGTTTCCTAAGGTGTAAGGCTCTAACTCTACTCTCCTTACTCCTCACCTACCCCATCGTTTTCCCTTTGAAGCCACTGACAACATCAGTGCTATGCATATACCATATACGGTTTTGACTAATCTCTTTCTCCTCCTCCTCAACATGCCAGGATTGTTAATGGCAACTCTGTTATATTGAAACTGGATTTTGTCTTGCCTCATACACTGTTTCCTCCTACTCTCTAATACACATTTCCCATTCTCATTACTCTCTCCATACTCTATTGATCTGAATTAACGTCAGTACTCCATTACTGCACTTTCATGCTGCTTTCTCTTCGTTGACCCTATCACGACCTTCCTCTTCCTTAAAATGTCACCATTTCCATATTCATAGCTTATACTGTATAAAGTTGTGCTTTTTCTTCAATTACAAATTTCCTTTGGAGCTCAATGTAAATATTGTGTTTCTGATGTTACAGCTGTTGGGGTGCTATCATATTGTAAAATGTTGTCTTCCTTTTTCCTTTTGCCTGGGTCATGCATGAAAATTGTATGTGGACCAGTGAACCAACCAAGTAAAAAAAAAAATCAGATAATGAAACACTAAACTAACACCAGATATTCCGAGGGCAATAAAGACCAATTCAACCTTCTATTTCACCACAAAACTCTTTATTTGATTAAACGATTAAGCACTTTTGTCCACTGGACTGTGGACTTCCTCAGAATCAATTAACATCATTACTAAGCAGTTTAAATATAAATATAAGAACACCACAATAATATAACCATATAATTATTGTTATAAAACGTAGCTTAATTAATTTTCACCACTATTCTCTTAATTGTAATACTGGATTGATGGGGATGTTGTCACTGATACCAGGAGGGTTTGTAGCATTTAATAATAGCTGCCATCTTACTTTTTTTTCCTCTAATTGAAGTTTAACATTCCCACCCCTAGGGTTTAAGGTTAAAGAGTCGGATATATGAACAAATGTATCAAATTAGAAGCAGAATATTTTTATTTTATTTTATTTATTTAAATTTGTTGACCGGGAGTGTCCGACTGGATGTGGGTCCATTTTCAGCGGAGGCCCGGGGAGAAAAGCTCCACAGTAAAATAAACAGACAGTAGTTACATTGGATTACATAGTGATTAACAATTTAACATAGAAATTACTTACAACATATTTACAGATGAAGAACAAGAATAATAACAATGCTTTACACAGACACTTAGCTGCTAGTCCTACGTGTTCTAGTTTTAAATTTGCTATATTAGAATGTTTATATGGTTATATTATTGCAGTCTTTTTATATTTTATATTTTAAGGTTTGTACATATTCTTTTTAAAAAAATATTTATCATTTTTTACAATTTAACATTTTAGCTATATTTGACTGTTATTACAATGTGCACTATTTTTATAGTAATGAACAAGCTCCATTTAGTTGCTATAGTTTATTTTAATGTGTGTTATCTTTATGTTTTTTCTTAAGGAAATTGAAGTTTTAATTAGTTTTTTTTTTTTAAAACGGTGTTTTATTGGGTGATTCAGTACATATAAACTGCTTAGTAATGATGCTAACTGAGTCTGAGGAAGTCGACGGTCCAGTGGAAGAAAACGCTTAATGCATTCATCAAATAAAGAGTTTTGTGGTGAAATAAAAGGCTGAACAGGTCTTTATTGCCCTCTGAATACTTGGTGTTAGTTTAGCATTTCATTATCTGGTTGTTTGCAAGTTGTATTGGAAACATACACACACACACACACACACACACACACACACACACACACACACACACACACACGCATACGCATATATAAAACTGCATACAGTATTAGATCCACAGCCTGAACAGATTACCCTACAACATACAGTATCAACTCCTAAAAGAAACAACAGTCACACTGGCAATTTGTTTAGTATTAAAAGCTAATTCTTCTGTCATTGAACTTGTTTAACTTTTTTCAGTACAGTTACATTTTCCAGTGTAATCTGCTGTAAGAAGTTGCAACTGTCAAGCATCGCTAACCCCTGTGTCCTCGGTCTCCCTATGCTGTTTGGTATGTATGTCTCTGAAATTAAATTATAAACAGTTACATGTATTTATATGCAGTGTGTCTGAAATTGTATTCACTAAGGTTACTTTGTATATGATTTTGCACAGTACCATGCTTACCCAACCACCAACAATGACAAACATTCTTTTTGTTGTGTATTTTTCTCTTTATTGCCATTGTAGTGGGTTGTGTGACCTATATTTCATCATGGCTGTGCCAATAAGTAATTATTCCAATATTCAGAAGTCAAATGGTTAATATACCAGTAACACATATTTAGCCAATTTGAAAAAAATAATAGACCTATAGGTGTACTGGCTGGCTGTTTTATTAATATATTATCTTCTTCTTTCGGCTTTTTCCCAGTTAGGGGTCACCACAGTGGATCACCTGTCTGCTCATGATGGGCAGTGGAGTTTTATGGTGTCAGGTTACAGCCTGGCGCCCAACCTTTCACAGAAGGGACACACACGCACACACTCACACCTAGGGCCAATTTAGAGTGTCCAGTCCACCTAGAGCATGTCTTTGGGAGGAAACCAGAGCACCCAGAGGAAACCCACGTGACCACAGGGAGGACATGCAGACTCCACACAGAAGGCACCCCAGCTGAGGATTGAACCAGGGAACCTCTTGCTGTGAGGCAGTAATGCTAACCACTGCACCACTATGGCTACCTTTTATTAATATATTATATTATTATTTATTGACATTTGTTTACCAAAAAATCTGAATGAGTAATAAACACTGATTTTCATCAGAGTCCCAGGAAGACAAGGTCAATTGAGTTAGATAACATCAAATAAAATACCAGTATAGATGTAATTAAAAAAGCATGCATACATACAATTTGGCAATGGAATACATAGGATACAATACAGCTTGAGGAGATGTCAGTGATGCAACAATAATTCATAGGTAATTCATAGGTTAGTACAAAGCTAACTGTTCTTGCGAGCCATTGTAAGTATTAAAAAAATAAATAAAAATGACACTTAAATATGACAATCAGTATATGTAGGAGTATTAGAAGTATAATCTATTATGCTAGAAAAAAAAAGATGCAAATTCCCCCTAAGAATGAAGAGAGGGTAGGTGTTGAAAAATATAGACAGATACTTTTATGAATTGTTAGTATGAATATGAAGTATTTGTTGATGTACCTTATACAGTTGAGGTGCATTGACATAGCCATGAGTTAGTGACACATTCACTGAGAGTAGACTTAAATACATGCAGTCTAGATATAGTTCTGACTGAATTCAGGATAGAGTTCCATAGTCCATAGTTTGGCTATGTGCGAGTATAGATTTTGTCCCTTGTTTTTTTTTTTTTTTTTTTTGGTTTATAGATTTCTAGCAGGTTTTTGTCTTGGGAACACAGGGCGATTTGGGAGATAGTGATAAAGAACTGAGGAGATAAGACAGGTATAGGGGTGATATGCAGTTTTATGGGATAAAATAAGTTGTGTATGGGCTAGTTTAAGAGTGAGTTCTAACCAGCTGAGAGCACATAATACAGAGTAGTGATGATCTTTATGTTGTAGGTTAGCTACAAATTCAGCTGTCTTATTATAGCATTGTTCCAGTTGTACTTTAAGAAAGAGCTGGATGTTAGTCAAAACAGGTGAGCCATAGGGAAGAGAGGGTAAAAGATAAGTATTAGCTAGGATGATTCTACTAGAAGGTGTAAGGATTTTTTTTATTTGCCTTATATAGCATACCTAGTTTTTGATGAGTTTTTTTATATAGTTTTGTATGTGAAGAGCAGGCTTTAAGTTGTCATCTATCAGGACTTCAGGCAATTTGATATGGGTAACTACTTCAATAGCTATATTGTTTAGAGATGTGATGTGGAAGTTACTGTTAGCATTATGATGGAAATTTGGAAAAATAGCAGTGGTTTAGTCTTTTTTGGGATTGAGAGTAAAGGTTGGTTTAGATGTAGACACAGTTCAACTGAGGTGAAGGCATTTTGTGCCATGGATTGTAGTTCCAGTGGGCTGTCTGCTGAGCAGATGAGAGTTAAGTTATATGCATACTGAATAACGCAAGCTTGCTGAGAGGAGGCATATAAGTTATTGATGAAAATGTTAAAGAGCTGTAGACCAAGAATAGAGCCTTGAGGAACAGCCATTTTAACCAGAAGAAAGGAAAGAGATAAGAGAGACATTTGTCAGATTGATATATTTCAGATAAGTTGTTGTTGTTTGTCTTTCAGCTTTTCCCAGTTAGGGGTCGCCACAGAGGAACTCCAGTCCACTAATGATTGGCAGTAGATTTTCATGAACACTGAGGTGCCAGCTTGAAGTCCAACTTTTAATGAAGGCACGCCCATTTACGCATGTCTTTCGAACCCCACCTGACTGTGGGGAGGACAGGCAGACTCCACACAGAAGGCACTCCCTGCACTCCAGCCGAGAATCAAATGGTAGAACCTCTTGCTGTGAGGTAACAACGCTACCTCTGCACCACCGCGGCATTATATTTCAGATAAGTACTTAAAGAAATAAAGAAGAGTTGGTTTGGAAAGGCCTACAGATGACATTTTGAGTTAGAGATTTCTCATGTGACACTGCATCAATGGTTATTGAGATCTAGAAAAACAAGGGAGATAAACTTTCCTTGGTCTCTGGCCTTATTAATGGTGTTGGAACAGTTGAGAAGGGCTGTTGTGCTGCTATGGTCAGGTCAGAAACCATGTTGTACTAGGGTTAGGAGATAATTTTGCTAGAAGTACTGAAAGATTTGCTTAAGAATATACTCTTGAGGATCTTAGAAACTGGGCCAAGATGGCCACTGGCCTAAAGTTAGAGATTACAGAAGAGATACTTCTTCTATGAAGGAGGGATGAAAATATTTTTTTCAAAAGGACAGGGACATGGCAGTCTTGAATAGATCTGTTGATGAGAATTGAGACTTGCTATGCAATAGTTTCTGCAGTGAGCTTAAAGTACTCAGCAGGGAAATCATTAGCAGAAGGAAAGCAGGGTTTCAGTTTTTTTAGAAGGTGTTTAACACTGGTTATAGAGATAAGTTGGAGGTTAAGGGCACGGATATCATGGCTAGTAGAGTTTTATGGTTGAGTAAATGGTTGGGGGAGCTGGTGGTAAGAAAGGATATGATGTTGATGAAGAAAGTGTTAAATTTGATAGCCATTTTTAAGGGGGGTAACTCCTGATAGGGGTTTGGTGAGGAAGAATAGCCAGGTTGAAGAATTTTCTTAATTGAGCTCCACTATTTCTTTGGATTTTTTGTAGTTATCTTGTGGGTCTGTGTAATCATTTTTTACTGTCTAGGTAAATTTGCTTCTTGGTAAGGTTACAGATCTGTTTGTATAGAAGGAAGGTTTGAGGGGTTTTGTCTTTGTGCTATTGTTTCCATGCTTTGTCATACCTTTGCATGAGAATTCTAGTTGAATGAGTCAGCCAGGGGATTTGAGTAGTTTTTACTCTTTTATTTCTGGTAGGGGCAGGGGTTTTTAAAGTATTCATGAATACATTACAGTGGGTTTGGGTAGTTTTTACTCTTTAATTCCTGATTGGGGTAGGGGTATTTAAAGTATTCAGAAATATATTACAGGGGATTTGAGTAGTTTTTACTCTTTAATTCCTGGTAGGGGCAGGGGTATTTAAAGTATTCATGAATATATTGCAGGGGGTTTGAGGAGTTTTTACTCTTTAATTCCTGGTTGGGGCAAGGGTATTTAAAGTATTCATGAATATATTATTGAGTTTGAAAGGCTTTCTCTAGGGGTAGGGCTTTAAGTGGAGACCAGTTAAAATATTCTCCTAAATTATTGAGTGTCAGGATGAATGTTACAAAGATCTGGGGTAGATAAACATTGATGTTCAAGGGTGAAGTGAGTGGGTTGGGACTCCTCACAAATTGAGGTATTAACCCAAGGAAAAACAATCAGTGACAACAGAGGTAAGGGAAGATTTAAAGAGTGCAAGTGCTTTTTTTCTAATATGATATGAATAACTCAACAGGGCAATGGGAAAGACAAAGTTTAGAAAAGTTGCTCATGGGTCAGAAATCCATGCCTTAAAGCCAGGGCAAGCTGCTGATGGATACGAAAGCCATACTTATCAAGATATAATGGCTTCAACAAGCCTGAAGTACATTAACACATGAAGTGCCATTCTCTTTTAGCAGTAGCACTGGCTACAAGCTCAGTGGTATGTGTGCCTTACGCAGCTTACCTAGTGGCATCTAAAGGTATCTATATATGTTGTTTGTACTGAAAAATATTTTTTGCAGGCTGAAAATTCTCTTAGTGGAAGAAAGATAATTTTATGTAAACTAAATCAAGAGGGAAAAACAGTAACATTAAACATTAAGTGGAAGGGGCATTTTTTCAAGCCCTGAGCAGCTATGATCCTGTGTGTGTGTGTGTGGGGGGGGGGGGGGGGCTGTACTACATAGTCCAAAACAAACACATTCACACACACAACTCCCCCACACTCACACACACTCAGACACAAACACACAAACATAAATACCTGCACACATATCAGGCAAAGAAGCAAACACAGAGTAGTATTGGAATTAAATAGCATAGCCTACCATTCCATATAATATGTAAAATTCATTGAAGTGCATTGCCTACTATACTGGAAAACATTAGCAAAAACTAATTCCCTGAAGTAGAAACATGTCAGAATTTGATGATGAAAGACAAAATGTTTAGTGACTGAAATGAGTAGGACTGACATTTTAGACATCTGTGCTGTGTTTTGCACTGTAAAGTACTTTATCTTACACATATGTTTTGGATGTGTATTCCTTTTTACTACTGTACGCTTTGCAAGACAGTCTAGAGCCAAGTAATGTAAAACATCATGTTCATGCCTTTTTGGAGGTTGTTTCATAATGGTTTACTACGTCTGTCTGTAGAACCCACATGGTTAGAATTGCTGGAGCCATGTCAGACTCCAAACCAGTTACAAGTGGCGTCCCACAAGGCTCAGTCCTGGGACCTCTCCTGTTTGGTATATATTTCTCGGAGGTACAGGCCAACATGGAAGGACTGTGGCTGACCAAGTTCGCAGATGACTGCAAACTGGGCGCTATGATCGACTCTCCAGCCAACACAAGCATCCTCCAAAAGGGCCTCATAAAAACAGACAACTGGTGCCAGAGCCATGGCCTCAAGCTAAACGCCAAATAGTGTATAGTCATCCCCATTGGCAAAAACAAAGTGCCCACAAATTACCACATAGGTGGTAATCCATTAAGTACAGAAGAAGTAACTAGGGACCTGGGGACCCAAGTTGATAGCACTCTCTCATTTGACAACCACGTGGCCAAAGTGATTAGAAAAACATTTTATATAGCCCACCTAATCATGAAGGGATTCACATCTAGATCAGGGGAGGTCATCATGCCTCTTTACTCATCCCTCATCAGGCCCATAATTGAGTACATTGCCCCTTTTGGGATGTACCTTACCAGACACCTGCAGCAACTGGAAAGACCCCAAAAGTACCAAAGTACCTCACCAAGAGGATCAAAGGGCTCAAACAGATGCCATACGCTGCCCGGTTAAAGAAACTCCAGCTCTACTCAGTGGCATACCGCCTGCTCAGAGGCGATCTGTGCCTGATGTATAAAGCCATGTCCAACCCGGAATTAATGGACATGCTGCACCTCAGAAAATCCAAATCCCATCGAGCTACGCTCGAGAGACTTGAACCTCAGCACTGAAATAAATAGGACATGCTGGAGGGACAGATTCATAACACAGAGGCTCCCTTCACTCTGGAATAAAATCCCAGTCCAGGTTAGGCAGAGTCCCTCATTGACTCTCTTCAAGAGGAATCTTGATGAGTGGATGGGGGATCGTAGGTTTACCCCGGGTATCACTTCTGTGTCACTGTTAGACAGAGGCACAGTATACTAACCTCGAAAAAGGGCATAGCAAAATTAATTTAAAATGGGTGGCGAAAGCCAAACACACTCTGGCTAGGATTATAAATGCCCTAGGGCATATAGCTTAGTATGAACCTATGAACCTATGAAACCTTTAATGTTACACAAGTATCATTTGCATTATTTTACTACACCCAACAAATAATACAGTACTTCAGAATGCTATAACTATACTTTTGAACTGAAATGACATCTTTAGTGCTGTGTCGAGATGAAGATTGTTTCCTCATACTCATTCCATGATGGCCACTGACAACTAGACATGCATTAAGCTGCAGCTCCAAAAATTAAAACTTTAATCTACAACAAAGCCTCAACATCCTATGTCTAAAAGGTAAAACCTGCTCAATCCCTGCAGCAACAACACCTAAGAAGCATGGAAACAGCTTTATCTCAAAATATAAAGCTAAACATAAACTTTTAAAGTACCTTCTAAGCCAGCAGGGAAGCAGTGACTGTGACAGTGTGGCAGGGCCTATTCAAAATCTACTGCTCAGCAGCACCTGAAAAAGATTTCAAAACAAAAGAAAAAAATCACTATGGCTAGCACCCGAGATCAAAGTAAGGAACTAATGGAAATTCAAACTTCTAAATCAAAATTATCTGCAATTGTGACTCCTGAAAAGCACACAGCAAGAAAGAGACAGAAAACATCTAAGTCACAACAGAAAACTACTAAAGTTTTTTCGAGAGCAAAAAAATGAAAACTCATACTTAGTAGAAGATATAAAAACAGCTGTACAACCACTCCAGAATGAGATAGGTGAGTTTTCTGAAAAGCTTAGCTCTGTGGGAACCAGCACTGAACAAATTGTGACAAGACTTAACTTTAAATGAAACTAATATGGAGGAAAACACATCGGAAATCAAAGCCCTGAAGACTACAACTAAAACCAATGGACAGACCATAAGAGAACTCCAATCAAAAATGATAGACCTTGAAGCAAGAAGAAGAAGGAACACTATAATTATAACAGGGGTACCTGAAGTATTTGACCATACCCAAATGAATGCAATAATAAAAGATATTGTGGAAACAGCTGTTGAAAATAAGAATATAGCAAAAGAAATGACCATTGAACGTGCACACAGATCCCTTCGGAGAACTCAGAATGAAACTCTACCAAGACAAATCTATGTTAAAATACTCAATGCAGCACACACCTACATGAGCCTAATGGCATCTAAACAGAAAAGAAACATAACTTGGTGGGGTCATAAAATAAGCATTACACAGGACCTACCTCTACCCATCAAGCAAGAACGCCAAGAACTAGCCCCTTTCTGCTCTTATCTAATTAAGAAGAATATCAGATTTAAAATGCCTTACAATGCAAAACTAATGTTCAGCTATAAAAATCAAAAATACCGTGTACAAAATAAAACAGTAGCTTTAAGGTAAGGCTATAATAATATTAATAAAATGTACTGCATCTGTTAATATTTAGCTCCTGCACTCTGATTACAAAAACGCGGCGTATATGCTGCAAGTGTCATGCTAAAATCTCTGTTTGAATGGAAAATGCAACCCTACGGTCAAAAACCCCATATCAAATGCATTACCATGTAAAGTTAATCATTCTATCCCTAAATACTCAGCAAACAGTAAAATTCCTAAAAAAAGTTATATCTAACTACATAAGAAGTCTGCATAAACTCTACACATTTACTTCATAAACCTAAATTCACAGTAATGCCGAAAATCGCAAATACATGAAAACGAAGTAAGAAAAGAACAATACTGAACACTCCCAGACACAGAAATTATCTAAACAAGATAAATAAAATATTTTCATCATTTTTATTGATCCGAAGAGCTGTCTGTGCGAGCTGAGAACTGGAAATAACAATACCCAAAACCATGTAGTGATGGGAGGTTAAATGACAACTTCCCCTGAAGGTCAGGAGCCACAAAGCACTACTGGGAACCACACGGCTCAATGTACAGTACTTAAAAGAAACAGGAATCAATGGAAACATGCACACCCATTACTGTAAGCCTTATAAGGTAACAAAACAGAACTTTTTCAAGTACATTTCATGGAATCTACACAAAGTACAATGTTAATGTTTCAGTAAATGCAGTTATATTTTATTACAAGTTTCTAAAAGTTTTTTTTCTGTGCTATAATGAAAATGTATACAATGCAAAACACTAGTTACTATAAAATGTGCACTGATAAAGAAGAATGTTTAGTTAACCATCGAACCTTGCATGAAGGATGAATCTGTCTAGATTCAAACAAGGAATTGAAGGACTTAAGTATATATCTATTTTAGTTATTTTCTTGTCTGTAAGTTAGGTTTGCAAAGTTCTCTAATACTAAGCAATGTTAAAAAGCTACCTTATGCAGGGGAAACTGCATGTAGATTCAGTAAGATGTGTTTCTTAAAAAAAAAAAAAAAAAAATGAAATGTTTTAAATGTCTTTCTCTATCTCTTAGAAGCAATGTTAACTGAATGGCCTTCATGCTATATATTTATGCTGTTATCTAGAAAATGTGGATGTTTAGTAAGGAACACTACAACATACAATCGAATGTTTCCATGCAGCATTGCATTGCAGTTACAGTGTGGTTAGGAGATCTGCTAGAATTGCACTGTGTAATATGCACATTAAGTAACATGTACAAAAGTAGAAAAACATTAGCAAATGATGAGTTTTTTTCCCTGTCAGCTGTTTCTGAAGGTTATATATATATATACATATATATATATATATATATATATATATATATATATATATATATATATATATATATATATATACACACACACACTGCAAAAGGGGTTCAAAGTTTTGTTAAGTGTGCATAAGCTATTCTCTTTAGTTAACCATAAAACGGGTTTGTAACTTTTTAAAGGCATTTCTACAGACAACCCTCAATGGAAGCTAGTCTTAAAAATGTAATTAATGAAAGCACAATGCAGGTTTTTATAAAATGTTTCTCTTCATCTATAAAGTTGTTTAAACACAAAAGTTAAAATTCTAATACTATTGGGCATGAATATAGACTGACCCCGGGATTCATGAAGCTTGCACCAGGCGCAGGCATAGCGTAGGCGGTATAATGCCAAATATGTCCGTCGAGCGATTCAGGTGCGATCCAATTCCACGTGCACTACCGGCGTACGCCAGAACTGCGCAGCCCCCGGCTTAGGTATGCTAATCACCCTATGTGCAGTGTCGCACCATGCAAATGAAGGCATATAGTGATTCATGAAGTGGTGCAGGCGTAGCGTAAGCCCACGGAAATGTAAACCAAAAAACAAGGTTTACATTTTCCCAAACAGAACATCGGAGCTATGGAAGCAGGCCAGACCCAGGTATCACAATGTTAACATATGCCAATGGCGAAATACACAGCCAATGACATAACAAAAGATGCACAACACGTAAATAACAACATTTAATGTCATGTCCACAGTAACGCACAGCACAACCACAGGGGATGTGTGCGGAAGCTGTTACATAAAGAAATAATATAAAAATGTCATAAAATCGCAAAATAATGGAAATCAGGTTTACAGCATAATACACAATGGTAGGCATGGAACACCACAACCAAGGTGCAAGGGTTGCTAAGGGCCTGTGATAGTTTTCGGCACGGTAACTATGAATTAGTAGTCAATGCCATGCAAATGAGGCAGATAATACTGAATCGCAAATGTGCCGCCGGATGAAGGTTGTACCATACAGCGCAGCGGTATAACACTGAAGAGTGGCTCAGAGGAGATACATGACATCAGTAGAGGGGTGTGCCACCGTAGCAGTAAGCACATTGGAGCAATGCAAATCTAGCCTGTCCATTGCTAAGCAAAGCTGCAGGACAGGGGTGGGGAGGAAGGTATAGAATTGTTTAACTGAGAGCACACATGGTGCCCAAAAGCGCATGTGTACGGGGATAAAAACGTGCCCAAAACCCAGTAATCGGATGCACGCGCCACAAACAATAGCACAAACAGGAAGGTCAGGGGAAGAAAAGAAGGAAATGCTGAAGTAGGGTAATTGGAGTACTAATGAGCAATCAACACCAATCAACCCACGATGGCCAATCGACGGCAGCTGACAAGTCTGCTTGCAGCAACCTGAAAAACAGGATTGGGGAGGCATTGGAATGCAAAGAAAGGAGGGGAGGTATTGGATTGCAAAGATAGGAGACCTGACACAGCAGAGCAAAGCAAACTGACAGCAGACCGGCAGTAGCACACATAACGCAAGATACGCCAGGTCCAGGAAAGTACAAATGAAAGTAGACTGCAGGATGCACGCCAGAAAATGGTAGGTGCAACGTGCAGAAATGTAAAGGGAAGGTCAAGAGGTAATCCACAGCAGCCAAATGTAATTTAACACCAAAGGCACCACAATAGTAGTTCCGGCAGTAAAACACATAAGATACCCTGTAGCTACGATCGTACATACACACCCTATGACATCATCGATGTTCACAGCACAATAGTATAAAGTGTGAAAGCACCCTACACACACCTGTGTATTCCCAAACACTGCACCATAGGTGTAAACACACGGGGAATTTTTAAAATGTACATGTTGGGAGCTGCCATAGCTGTGATTCATCAGCATGTGTTAGAGACTGACGGTGTTGTGGAGGATGATGCCGACAACCACCGCAGGCCTCGGAGGATAAGGAGTGTGTTCAGACCAAGGGTAACCTACCAGGGGCTACATGACCTGGAGATAGTAGAGCATTACAGGGTGGACAGGGACATCTTACAGCAAATAGTGGAGCTGTGCTGGCCACGCCTGACAACCAGAAACAACAGAGGGGAACCCATCCCAGTGGACACGAAGGTATGTGTAAGCCTGCGAATACTGGCCACAGGTACCTTTCATAGGCCAACTGGAGAAATAATGGGTATCTCACAGGCATCAGCATCCAGGGTACTACACCAGTTCCTGGATGCCATGTTACCACATGCCAATGAGCAGATATACTTCCCCCAAACTCAGGAGGAGTTGGCCAGCAATATGTGCCACTTCCACCGTGTGGCACACTACCCGGAGGTACTGGGAGAGATAGACTGCACGCACATACAAATCAAGTCACCACCCGGTGAGCATAGTAGGACTACATAAACCGCAAGGGATTCCACTCCATCAACTGCCAGGTCATGTGCAATGCCCAGGGCATTATCATGGATGTGTGTGCTGGCAGCCCTGGAAGCTACCATGACTCCCATATCTGGCATGCCTCACAGCTGTATCTGGTATTTGTCAGGGGGGACATCCCACATGGCCATCTTGTGGGGGATGCTGGCTATGCACTGGAGCTGTGGATGATGACTCCCATCAGAAATGCACACACACCCATGCAAGAACGCCATAATGAGGCACATGCACAAACCAGAATCATCATAGAGCGTGTGTTCGGGATGCTGAAATCATGGTTCCGGTGCTTGGATACATCTGGTGGAACCTTGCAGTACTCTCCAGGCACGTGTGCCCACATCATCATAGTATGTGCCATGCTACATAATATGATCCTGCGGAAGCAGCTGCAGCAGGGACAAAATGGTGAAGGCCCTCATAGCCCACCGCAATTGCCAAGGCCATTACAGGCACAGAGGGATTCAGACCATGAACACACTGTGCAAGCCCCAGTAGGCAGACGGAGGCATGCCCGATATGCCTACGCCTTGGCAAAGAGGGAACGTATAGCACATACTCTGACAGTGTAGGCCCCTATGGACTGACACCTCTCCACCTGCACACACAGTAAAATGGATGGCACACAAACATGACCACCTGTAAATTGTAATGTATAGGTGGCCCAATGTGTGACTCTTACATAGGCAGCCCTCAAACATTGTAAACACAACAGCTAGTGGAACACGGAATGCCAACACCTGAACAGTACATGAGCCTTACAGCATATGGTGGTGCTGTGTGCCTGTCATGTTCCCCGCCAGATATATATATATATATATATATATATATATATATATATATATATATATTTGTACACATATGCATAAATATAATACAGCTAGAAAGGGCACTAGAGTGATATATGTTGATATAGATGGATTCAGCGATATCTGCAACTATAATAGATAGTTCAATGACATTCATAACACCTTGGAGGTGCAAATAAATAGGATACTGCCAACTATGGAATGTGTAACATACCGACATGCGTAACCAAGAAGCTGAAAGACAGATAGAACACAGTACCAGAACAGTACAGCCGCGAGTAATAGTATGATGATATGAAGGGACATTTAGTCACTGCTGCCGGTGTTGCGGTCCACGTAGGTACTGTGTTCAACTGTGTTTGTGAGTGCCGTAGTCTGTGTAAGTGTGTTGAGGGTGCCGTGTGCGTCTCCATGTGACTGTAATGTGTGTGTGTGTCCGTAACATGTGTTTGTTAGTGCCAAGTCAGAGGCAGATCAGTACGGTAGGTGTGGGTATAGCTAGCCGTAGGCATACGGTTACTACCTGTCCCACAGTAGGAGGGACAGCCCCACCCTGGGCAGGTGTGTCTTGACATAAAACAGTACAAAGGGCAAATGTCTGAGATGGTAGGACATTAATATGTCCCATATATAATGTAATAGTCGTATTTAATAGTTATGCCTGTATGTAAGAAACATAAATGTTACATGCAATATGATAAGTAGCCAAAGTCCCACAACAATAGGTATGTATTGAGGATAAAGTATGTGCTAACCTGTGTACTGACCGTGGCTACGTGTTGGCCTGTAAACACCGGTGTGTGTCCCGCAAGTGTCCAACAATGACCATATGAAAAGGTGGCAACCCATGGCAAACAGGCTCTTCTACCAACACAACCGCAATGACTGCAAATATCTGGGACAGAAATACAAGGGATAGCTGTCACTTACACATATCCCTTGATATATTGCTGCAATTCTGGAGGTATACAAGTAGCAAGCTCACCTGCCGATGATATAGAAACCAATTAACAATGGTCCAACGTACAATCCCGTAACATAAGTCTACTAACTGTTAGCTCTCTAATTAGGGACGGAGCCCACACACATATATACAGATTATGTAGAAATGCAAGGCCCACAAACCTGTATATGCTACGTACACCCACCAACATCCCCCACACTAGAAACTAAAGCAATACAGACTGTAATAGCAGCACAAACATCCAGTCAGTCAATTACATCTGCAGAACCCTCAACATACCATGTGAGACACACAATTAAAGGCATCATGCAAAATTGCAGGCGTTGTATAATGGAACAAACAGCCATGTTACAGGTTTTGTTTGCAATACTCCGTTATCAGACATTGGGATGACAGGTACACCCACATGTTGAACCAAATACTCTACCTGTCACACACAATCCATGGGGGACATGAATCCAAAGTATACTTGTCTCCATACATAGCAGTTGCAATTACACATAACAAAACACAATACGGACCGTCTCCCCGAAGGTAGGGCAAATAGGCAACGCCCAAGTGGAGGATTCAATTATACCCCACTGTTGCCACGTAATTGGTGAATGGAGTAGCTGCACAGCTGATATGCAAGTAATTAGTCACTCAGGAACACCAATTGGCAGGATGAATCCACATGTTACAGGTATCGACGTATATAAGGATGACTTGCCAGACATTCCAACCGTATGCTCATACCGAATACCAGTTGAAACACTGTGAGAGAGATAGAAACGAAACGCCGTAACGATAACAAGGTATGTAGAAAACCCGATATGTAAGGTTATGTATAGCATGATCTGTATTAATTAGTTTTACTGAATGTATAGCCTGGTTTGCATTAATTAAATGTGTCTGCAATGCATAAAGTGGGGAAAGGTATTTATGTAGTGATGTCTTGCTGAGCATACTAACGCTTGTAGAAACTGTGCATCCAGCAGTGGGACACAAGGTACACAGCATAGACACCACAAGGGATGCTACATGAGGGCATTAAACAGAACAATTCCATACAACCCGCCGTCAGTGGTAGGGTATGTCCAACAAGGATGTGCCATAGCAGGGGATAGTATATGTTGATATACTGTCACAGCACGCATGTGTATGGGCATATAACGTTAATGACATATCTAAGGTGGTCCCGCTGTGCAAGTATGCTTTGCATTATGGGATACTATGTGAAATATGTGTAATGTATAGTATTGTAGGTAGATATGACAGATATTCTACACAGCATAACAGGAATATCATGCATACCACAGGTATCGTCTATTGGCATGTACAATAACAGGATACATATGGCTTGTAGGCATGGGACATTGTAATAGCATGATAGCTAATCTAAATGGAAGGGCTACCAAGTAATCATGCACAAAGGACATGTAATAGCTTCACAGGTGCATAGTGGGGTACTATGCAGTCTGGCAAGTCCATGTGTAAGCACAACTACAGTGTTCACACTAGTGGCACCTCTCTAGGGTAGTGTCCTGTGAACAGCAGAGCCATGTGTCACCTGCACCCCTGCAGAGTACAGCCACTGCAGTGATCCCAGGCCTACATGTGTTTCCCAACCACCAAGGGAGGTATCACATGAACAGTGCTACTGAGTGTCCCTGCGTGATGTACATAGAACTTATGTCCCAAAGCATGGTGAGTGTCTGGTTTGGGAATGTAACCTTCAAGCACATCCCACTCATTGTGGCGTGTGTGCACATATCCATGAGCATGTTGCTCACAGTGGCTTCTGCGTATGCCGCGTATGAGGAGTATATCCATTAATAATGTTGTGGACATGGGCCCTGTCTGATCAGCAGAGGTCACCCCTGAGTATGTAGTATGCAAATGTGTACAGATGTGGTGTCCGTAGTGCAGCCGCATACTTAAACTGTCAGAGCTCAGTAAACGTCATGGCGTGTTAATGTTGTGGTATGTAAAGCTGTAGCTGTTGAGTAAGGTACACCCTAAATGGGGTGGTGTACCCTTGAATGTGTGTAGATGTCTTGAGTTCAGAGGTACAATGGGTGCCTAAGTACCAGCTACACACCCAGTACAGATAGGTGTGGCCACGTAGAAGGATATCCACGCCACAGTGGCAATACGGTAACCACAGGAGTGGGTGCGACATATGTGTGTACTGCAAACATGTACAATGTGATATGTATGTAGGGGACTACCACCCATGTGATAGTCAGTGGGTGAATGGTGTAATGCAAAGGTGATGTTCATGCACCTTGTGTCATGCAGCATGATGCCATGATAGCCATATCATGTATCTGTCACAGCGACACCCATATGGATGGAGTCAGTATCAGCTGGTGGAACAATCATGGCACTTTGTATGCAGGGGTTTGAAAGCTAGGCAGGGAAAGTCCCCTGTGCTAGCCTGTACCGCAGGGAAGCATATATTGAACATGAGGGGCCCTACGACTGAGGACTGTGGTGTGCCAAATGTACCTGACATGTAGTAGATACTATGGTATGCTGGCCTCACTGTGTGTGTCCTGTCCATGAGCCACATTGCATAACATCCTGAGACATAGGGTACGATGTGCAGGTGGATGTGTATGTTGTCAATACCAGAATGGAGAATGGTGCTGAAAGGCAATGAGAGGACAATGTAGGATGTGTGGACTCCCGTACCATCAGCAACTGCCCTGGTAACTGTATGAAAGGAGTCCACCATGTGTAGGGGCCATGCTCTGGCCCTAACAAGCCCAACCTGGGTGGCAGCAAAGCACGGGATCCCAACAGTGTCTCTGTGAATGATGTCCTTGATGATGTGCCCCATAGCCATGCAGAACAGTCCAGACAGGTGTGTAGGACTATAGTCCCACTCGTGCATTGTGGTGCCACCTGTGTGTAGTGTGATAAATGCTGCTGTGTGCCATTCAGGGGCTACAATGTCTGAAACAAGGCTATTACTGAATATGGTGGCCTAGTGGGGGGACATGTCAGTCAGAGGTTGGTGGACATCACAGCCTGGGATGTTGGAAAGTGACATGGGGCCAGTGTCACAGGACATTTAGAGTGCAGGTCAGTACTGTGTAGGTGTGACCACAGGGACACAACAATGTTCCTGTATGGATTGTGGCCCTGAAGTGAGTGAGAGGGTGTAATGTTAGCATTGAATCCATCCTCCAGCATGTTGCCAACATCACCTGGGTCTGTAATGTTCCTGAGTGACTGTTGTATGTGACAGCAGATGTGGGTGTTGCCATCGACTACTGACATACCACCATAATGCCTGGTGGTACACCCCGGAATGTGTCGCAGTCATGTTTACATAGCTAGTCTTGGAGTATGTGATGAGGGACCCTGTGGCCCTACCACGGCTGACCAGTGAGCCACCCCACCCTTGGGAATGTACACCACTGTGCAACAGCCTACACCTGTTGTTGTACATCATATGTCCATGGAACATGACCACCAGAGTGGCGTCTGTTATCTGGTGTGTACCATCATGGCTCTGTGTGGAATAGCATGATCCATGCAGTTGTGTACATGCTAATGTAGTGCACTGGGGTATGTGTCAGCATATGTATGTGCATTGTCTATCTGTACGGGTGTCATGACGTTAACAACCACTGTCAGCAGACGTCTGTAGTAGGTGTTGTAGTACTCATGTACTGTGTATGCTGTGATGGGTGTGGTGCTGGGATGTGGCTAACAAGGTTGAGTAGCATATGTTCGGAATCCACCAATGAAGGGATAACCCCAGGTGTGTAACACCAGTCACATGGTGGTAGTGTTCATGTCAAGGTTAATGTAGGTCTTGGAGGTGGTGTGTATGGGTTGATCCAGCAGAGCGGAGGTTGTGACTCATGGATGTGTCGGTACATGAGTGGCTATCCCAGTTAAGTGTGGGGTAGTGTCGGTCACACATCAGTAGTAGCTGTCTGAAGCCTACTGTCCAATATACCAACAAATAAGGTATGTTAACCGTGGGGTATGATGTTGACTCTGTAGCTTGTTACAATGTGTATAGTGGTCCCGGACACAGTTAGTTGCACGTGGAGCACCTCTGATGCATTGTGCTAAGTAACTAGCCAGGATGTGTGCACAACATAGTGGGATATGGGAACCCCCAGCTGTGGGTGTGCCGGTCCAGGTATGTGCCTGAAAGGTATGGTCTGTCTATAATCTGTCATTGCAGGTGAGCTCTGCAGAGCCTAGAGGCAGGTCCCAGTCACTGCAGAGATGTTTGAGTGGTGCATTATAAAGTGTGCCTTGCCTGCGTGCATCACAGAGGAAGATGCAAGCATTGTGTCACATGACCCCATGTCGTGTTGCCAGTTCCCGTTCTGCCGGTGACAGTTATTGGAAACTGTGCAAGACAGGCAGTATAGAAGCAGCAAGAACCTTACAAGTGAGCTGTACTCCCAGGGCTGACAGGTGCAAGTCATCTGTGCCACAGCATTGTGTTTGACCAGGTCAATCAAAGCGGACAGATACCAGATGCCTGTGAAATGACAATAGGAGCATAGGCAACTGTTGAAGTGACACAGTCGGTTGTTGTACAGTGGTATCATGTCCAGACGAATGCAAAATGCTCCCCAGGGCATGGCCCACACCCTCAGGGCTATAAGACTGGTGAGCTATTGCATGTCCCTGCACACATAGTCTGTGAAGTGGCATCACAGGGCAGTCACACTAACAAAGAGAATGACAGTCACATCGTACCTGGTGAGGTGTGGCATGGGTGCATAGGTTATGTTGCAGAAGCAGTTACCCGACAGCAAGATGTAAGCGACTATCGCCTTGTGTAGCCTGCTGTGTGGAACTGCAGTGTGACTCTCTACAGAGTCACCTATGAATGGTTTGTTGTGAATGTTATAACTCCCATTGGCTGTATGTGATGGCCACACATGAGTCTGTGGGCTATACGTTGGTGAAGTTGTCTGCCATGATGGGGGCTACCTCTGGTGCCTACACTGAGTATGGAGACGTACTGCACAAGTTGTCCTCGTAGGTGTGGCCAGTGGTGTAGATCATGTGAGACTATGTGATGGGTGGGGTGTGTTGCGAATGTTACACATCCCCAAATGACTGTCAGGTGCAGTCAGGGTTGGTGACAGCATTACCCCAGCCATAGCTGTCAACCTCCTGTCCCCAAAATGAGGAACATTAGCCCTCATAATGTGTGACAAATGGGCAAAACGTGGAACACTTACAACTGGCTTACTAACAGCTTCAACTAGGAAGGGCATATGCTGGCTAAAATAGGCTGGTTTTACGTATAAAAAGGATATTCTAATGACTTAATTATTCCCGTTTATTTAGCCATGACTAGCAGGTAAACAATTTCCAACAATGAATGTGTGACAGACCCTTCCAATGTGGAACCTTGAGGAACATGCACCATTTAAGACCCCAAATGAGGTACGTTCCTCGTAATGAGGTACACTTGAGAGCTATGCCCCCAGCACGGCTGCAGAAGTGCATCCCCCACAGGCTGTAGTGCCATATGTTGGGAGGTGAGCATTGAATGTGTACATGAGACAATTGCTCTATTGCCACATGTACGACATATCCCTCATATAGACAGGCAGTAGCACTGGTACATGACAGTTGGGCATGCCTGTATATACAACCATGTCCCACAGGATATGTGCGTTACATGTGTACAACAGCTGTTGTACCATAAGCAAGCTGGGAAGAGTACGACAGACAGTGTACCTGTGGGAAATGGTGTGGAATTGGTGCTATAGTAATCAGTAGCTCATGACATGCTCACATGTTCTGAACAAGTGCCTAGCATGACCATACAATACAGATAGGGTGTTGGATAATATCAACCCACAAGTGGTGATGACAGTCATTTTGGGTGGCACTGCACTATAACCCTGCTGAGTATGGTGTGCATGTCCATGAACCATTATCACTGTAGATGTTAGCAGTACAGATGTACAACACAGCACGGATGTTTGATTACAAATACCTTTGTATCTCACAGGAGTGTTCCACCAGTGGCCTGTTGGCAGACTCACAACTACAAAAGGTGCAAAAGTGACATGTGCACATCACACCAGTGCCAGCTACAGTAGAACACGGTTAATGTGTTGTACCCCACCCTCATTGTAGCCCATACCACACAGACAAATGTTAGGCATCTGTGTATGTAAGGCTGTGAATGGCCATGACCTATCAGTATAGCTGTGTCAGTGTTGTGAACAACATACAGAATGGGCTGTGTGGGTGAGGTGTGTGACATATGTGCACAGTCTGATGGATGATATCAGCATTGTCACCACTAAGTGAACATCCCTGTACCCATAAACTACTACCTAGGCTGTGGTCAACATTATGGACACTGTGTAAGCGATGGTGCTGTGCAGTGCACCCCCTGACTTGGTGATGTCTCCAGGCCCCTTAGGTAGTCATATGAGGTACCCATGTCATGTCAGGGTGCCCTCCATGAGCACGGAGATCACTGGACAGGCATAAACAGCACTGTGGTGACCAATATTGGATCACATACCACCTTTAAGGGGTAATGGCTATGCATGGATGTGCGATACCAGCCTTCACAATCCTCACCTCCACTATGCAGCATGCTGTCTACCTTGCAGAAAGACATTTGCTACACCATGATGATGGACATGCTACATGTCTATATCCTGATCTAGAAGACATATGTCATGGACAGCCACCGTCCTAATACTAGGATCACCACAGGCTGGACAGATCCCTGTGCCATATATGTGACATACTCCTGCCATACCATGCAACCCTGTCCATCAAAGCTGCACATGTCATCCCAGTCATACATGGTGTGATGGCCGCATGGTAGATGTACTATCAACTGACTGGATCAGTAATGTGGCACTGATGCACCTTGCGGTGGCATAATGGCTGTCTGTCACAGCTTGGAAACCGTGCCCGCACATGCTATGGTTGATAACCATCCTTGCGAATGTCGTCTGACTAGCCATTGTCCCATGTCTATCACATGTGCAATACAGGCAATCCGTGGCAGGATGTTGAACAGTTGTACAGTGCTGTGTAGATGTATATGGCAAAACACATGCATGTACAAGTGTCCATGCGTATGTGTGCATTGTCACTGCTCAAGTCCATTACAGCTATGTCTGTGTTGATATGTGACATATACACAGCATCCAGGTCAACAGCACTACCGTGGATACATCCAGGCATGTGCAGATAGGTAAGAACAAGTGCAGTCAAATAGACATGCCCACAGCAAGACAGCATTTACATGGAGTATGAACACTGTAATGAGGTGACACACATATATGGTGATGATATCCAATGCATAATGGGTGTGAGATGTGTGTGACACAAACACGTCAGTCGTGTCAGTGTCATGATGATTTGCAAAGATAACTGTGCAGATGTAGTAGATGTCATAGAAATGTATGTGCAGCAGTATCTCTGTACATCTCTGAAACTGTGACCTGTCACCATCACTATGTCTTACAGATAATGCCCCGTACACGCCTCCCAGCATACAGCCGCCAGGAGGATGATGTCCTCATCCCACAGCTCCATGACAACTATGACTTGTTGTTCAGCCATGTGCCACAGCATGCCCAGCAGCGGGATGACCTGTGGCAGGATCTACGCAGGAGGGTGAACGATGTGGGTGGCCATAACCGCACCTACCAGCAGGTGCGCAGACACTGCATGGACTTGATACGACATGCAAAACAGCGTGCCACTGTAATCACCAGGGAACAAGGTGGAACAGGTGGTGGGCCACCAACCCAGCCCCCACTCACACACACCGAGGAGCTACTGGCCAGTCTGGGGACACCCAGGGAACAGCATCCACAAACACTAGCTGCCATCGTGGAGGTGGGTGTCTCCCAACCAATGAGCCTGGAGTTGCCTGGTAAGTCAGTACTGCACATATGGCTATTATATCCCATTTAGTTGCGTGTGTCACTGTACATTATGTAAAGTAAAAAATATGCAAGGTATGTGGACACACATGCTGCATACTACAGTATGCTACGCAGTGTATGCACACATGTGCATACTATATGCTATTACACAGGTGAATGTGTTCACATGCACAGTGCAACCTGTGGCTGTCATACAGTCATGGATAATGTTCATACTGCTGTGTCACCCCTATACAGGTACCTGTGGCGTGCCGCACAGACATGAGTCCTTTGCAGGTGAGACTGTCATCAGTATCAGGCATGTTACAGTGTAGATCTATTTGCCATGTGGCCAGTTAACACTTGCACACTTGATGTTTGTTCCAGTTATGATATGCAGGTCGCATCACCCATCATTCACACAGGCCACCCATGTGCAATATATACAAACAAAATGATACACCGACTTGAAACCACAGTACTTGTCATTGCGACATGTGTTGTCAGCTGTGCATACAATGGTGGAGGTGTTCTACAATGGAGGCATATGTAGTATGCATTGGAACAACATGTGTGGTATGCACACAGTACCACACAGTGAGCTGTGATATGGGCAGCCCACAGGTGTCACCATTGTGTCATATGCCCCTGCATTAGGTGCACACATTGTGATGTGCCACCTGACATGTCCCAGACATGTAGTGTTCTGTCTGCAATATTGTCACACTATCGCATGACCTATACCCCACATACCAAACATACAACCTGTTGTCTGCATAGCCTTGTGGATTGTGACATATTTGACATCTATGGGTGTATGTCATATGGGACACCACAGACATGTGAGATAGATGGCCATCACACACATTTGGCCAACACATGTGCACACATGGCCATGGGGGATGGCCAGACATGTAGCCACACAGTACATGGGATGTGTATACACCCTGTTGCACATTGTCCACACATGGTCCAATTATAGCCATAGTTGACCGATTATACAGTTGATGTGGTGCACTGGACATCCTAAAAGCCTGTGCATAGCTACTGGAGGTGTCACTGAAGTCTACCATATACGATCTGTTGACCATCACGACTGTGTTGCAGTTATGGCTATGCAATGTGTACATATTATGCATTTTACAGCAACATAGATGCCTCATGATGCCATGCAATGGCACAGTGTCTGTACTTCACACTGTATAGCAATGTAGATGGCTCACACTACCCTCCCATGCTCATGCACATTTGCTAAACATGCATTCTATCTGTAGGGCATACACACAACACTGCAATGTGAAGCCCATTATGATGCTGTACATGTGTGAGGACACCATTGTGTCAGACATGTATGCATGTTATTGCACATGTCAGCAGATTACATGTCAAGGTCATGACAGCCATGTGTGCTGTTATCCTGTTCTGGCACACATGGTGTATCACAGGGATGCATGCATACTACCATGATTGTGTGAACTGCATGGCTACTGATATGACACCTGCTTGCTGTAGTGTGCACCCCAGGGAGGTATGCTTGCTAACACTATTAATGTCTGAGCTGCATGCCCTCTAATGTATCACAGGCATGCTGCATGCCATCTGACAAATCACATGCATGGTGTGTGTGTGTGTGTGTGTGTGTGTGTGTGTGTGTGTGTGTGTGTGTGTGTGTGTGTGTGTGTGTGTGTGTGTGTGTCTGTGTGTGTGTGTGTGTGTCTGTGTGTGTGTGTGTCTGTGTGTGTGTGTGTGTGTGTGTGTGTGTGTGTGTGTGTCTGTGTGTGTGTGTGTGTGTGTGTGTGTCTGTGTGTGTGTGTGTGTGTGTGTGTGTGTGTGTGTGTGTGTGTGTGTGTGTGTGTGTGTGTGTGTGTGTGTGTGTGTGTGTGTGTGTGTGTGTGTCTGTCTGTGTGTGTGTGTCTGTGTCTGTGTCTATTGTACTTTACAATATTTCTTTGCATTCACAGGTGATGTAGGTGCGTTACCCTCCTGCGGTCCATCTGATGTTAGTGTCCCCACAGATACTAGCGGTGATGAACATATGCATGAGGTACAGGCAGGGTTGTCAGGGGCTGAATCTGTGCCAATGGTTACCATCACAGCTATGTCCCCCTCTTCCCTGCACACAGTTCTGCTGCCAACATATACCGCATCACCAGTGGCCATAGAGGAAGCACAGTCAGCGTCTGTTAGCGTGGAACAGGAACGTGTGGTGGCTACAGAAGGTGTGTCTATACACCATGGTGTCAGTGTAATGACTGCAGATGTGCCACACAGGCATGTGGCCGGTGCTGCTCGTAGGAGGACCTCTGGCAGACATGCACCTGCAGGACAGACCGCAGCAGCTGGTATCACCAGACGCATGTTCCAGACTGTAATGGTGGCACAGGCATGTGCTGAACGGCAGAACAGAGAAGTGCAGAGGCTGCAGAGGGCTGCTATCCATACCCTAAATGACAACATCCAGGCATTGGCAAATACTCAACAGCAGATTGCTGATGTTCTGTATAGGTGATTGGGTGAAATGGTCGGAATCCTTGACCGAGGCATGGCAATCCGCCAGCGGGAGCTGTCTGTGCTGGAACATCTGGTAGGAGTTAGGCGTAGGCCACGTGGATGTAGGCCAGCAACACCACCTAGTTTAGGTCGATGTGAGCGTGCCACCTCACATGCCCGCTCCCATAGTGCCAGTAGCAGTAGCAGTGCAGCTGATGCTGCGCTGTCAACACCAGGACACAGCAGACCACGTGGACGTGGCCCTGGACGTTCCCAGCGGGGACACGGTTCCAGCGGACATGTGTCGTCAGACAGTGGCCACTCTGTACCTCCACCTGGTAGTGCCCATGCAACCCCAGGTAGGCACAGGTCACATGGCCATGGACGGACACAGTGAGCTGTACAACCTGGTCTGTACAATCTGGGGCTGTCAATTATACCCCGTGTAGGCCTCACAAATGGCAGAACTGTGTACACACATACACGCACACAGCAAACACAACTGTAGGGCTCCACAACATCCACATGCATTCTGAACAGACATGTCCAATCAACTCACCGGCCCTTACACACACACATGATGTTATCCATTGGTGCAGCCTATGCCCCTGGCAAACATATCACCCTGTGCATATGATGAAGCCTGTGCCGCATCCCTGTCATTCACACCATCAGTGCAGGGTTATGCACAAATATTCTGATGCACAGGGTGAACAGAATAGTGAGAGGTGTATGTAATATTACCTGTGTATGCATAGTGAGGGATGTGTATGTTGCAGTGGTTGTGTGTGAATACAGAGATGTGTATGTGACATAGGTTGTGTACTGTCGACATGCACCGGTCATACCATGTAGTGCAGGTGCAGCATGCATTGTGATGTGTTCACGGTATGTGTCTCGGTTGCATCTGTAGCACCATGTTGGTTGTGATACTCTGGTTCCCTCCTATGGTGTACTTGCATGTGCCTACAGGTAGCAGTGTTTGCATTCCCCCACGTGTAACTGTGGATTACTCACAGGCACGTCTGGCAATATCAGCATGCTACATGTACCCTCAACCTGACTGTTGGAAACACCAACATGACACAGATGTCCGCACATATACTGCACCTGACGCATGTGGTCAGTGCCACAGGCTACACTGGACAGAGACATGACATACATAGCAGGACACATTACAGGTATGGTGACATGGTGCAGGGGTTGTACACAGCAGTCTGGCCAATGATGATGTGAGGTGTCACTTGGTATCTGGAGGCCACACTGTGCAGCAGTAGGACCCTGTAACAGTACGGGAACATGGCCACATTCACGGGGTGTACACCACTATAACGCACACCCCATAGTGTGCAGGTGGGGACTCTTGCCTATGTGGTCATCACCCTCACAGAACTATGCACCCACATGATGTGTCACAGAGAAGGAACATGCACAGGTAGCCAGTATGGCTGGGACCTATGGCATCAACAGGGTAGTGCACTGCATCACCATTACGGGTTAGTCACCATGTGGGGTTAGTGATCATTTCTCACTGTATATTAGCATACACCCTCACACCAAGCATCAGACATACATACAGATACACACACACTGTGGTGACCACACATGTGTATACGGACAGCCGACGTGTGTGATGCACCACAGCGGCCGACGTCATGCTTCCCACACTGACGTATGTACAGATCTCTGTAACAGTGTACAGGGATGTGTAACAACTGGGACATATTCCCTGCGATATGTGGCATCTCTGGTCACATTCGGACACACATGGCAGTGCTGGGAATGATACACCTGCCATATGATGACACGTTTGATAGACATGCAGCGGTAATGATTTCATTATGTGTACCAACGCTATATCTGGCAAATGTGCTGCTATATGCACACGGGAGGTTGTAGGTGTTACAGGTGCCATGTGAGATATAGTTGGTAACACCTGACCGCTGTGCATGCATTATGTCAGCACCGTCACGTAACAGCGACATAGCGTACTGTTTGCACATGGCATGATAGGATGGTGTGACACAACTGTGAGCCACCCCCTGCACACATACATCTACACAGGTAGTTCACCACTGTATGTACACACATCCCTCCATACCTGCTGTTTGTATGTCACCGTATACAGGTGTCAATGATGGGTCTGCATTGCGACTGCATGTCGTAGTTAGGTGCAACTATGTTACGGACATCGGCCACTGCACATGCATGGTTGCTGCATGCACAGTACAGATGTCACATGTGTCTCCTGTTGCCATGTTTGTATGCATTGCTATTGTTGGACATGTGTATTGACATACATAACACATGGACTGTGGTATGATATCACAGATGTCACAGGCGACCAGTACAAGGGTATGTGGCCTGGTCAACATTGCTACCCCCTGTAGTGTGTGCATTCAACAGACATGGACCCACCTTCCATTTGCATGTGTAGCATTGATTAGGCCACTGTTATGCATGAGGTACATCAAAGGCTATGTATGTATGTGTTGTGTGTGCAGTCCATGCACACATCCACACAATCACATGTATGAAATATCCAGACGTGTGTTCATTGGTGTACAGCAACAGTCATGTGTCACAGCTGTGTAAGGGCCGTGGTATGTCTTGAGCTGACCTGTTCATGTATACTGGTATCATTGCAATGCATAACACCTGTTGGATCCCTGTTGGTACATGTGCACTCTGCACAGCTGGTGTACACCTCTGTACAGCCCAGTGGTCATGTGTCACATGGTGTTGTGGTACTGTAAGGCTGTGTAGTGCTGCACCGACGACATGGTGATGACTTGACAGCTACAGTGTACGCTGCAGTATGTACATGTGTGACCTGCACCTGTGACAGCTGTGATGGCAGCTGTGTGTGTACAGGTCACTGCATGTGTGACCGCCCTGTGCGTGAGGACAGTTATACCTTACTGTGCCCTTCTGTACTGTGCCCTTCTGTGTGTACAGTCCATCTGCATGCACAACAGACCTTTGCAACAGCTAAGTGTGTGAGCATGCCCAGTATGCTGTTGTGTAGATGGACACACAGTACAGTCCATGTACGCAGTTGCGTAGATGGACACACGGTACAGTTCAAACTGAGACCTTCCGTGTTTACACTCCATCTGCATGCAAGACGGCCCTTTGCAACAGCTAAGTGTGTGAGCATGTCCAGTACGCCGTTGTGTAGATCGACACACAGTACAGTCCGAACTAACGTATATTACCAGGTGTGCGGCCATGGCCAGTGACACCTTGTGTTGGTGATGTCCCTCTGTGTATGGGCATGGCCGTTGACATCCTGTATTGCCATGGTGGTCATCCAGGCAACGGATTTCCATCTTCAACGTCAGGATGGATGCCTACCGAGTACACATTGAGTGACTATCTGGAAGGGTGTACTGTCTGTGGTGCGTACTGTGTCTATGTATTGTTGTTGTAGTGCTCCATACATGTATAGTTGCCCCGAGTACACCACTGCCGTGTGGTTGTATACGTCTACCGTGGGACAGTACTATGTCTGATCGTACACTCTCTATACAATCCCTGCCGGCGTCCTGGCATTTGCGGATGTTGACATGTGCCTAGAAGAATGCCTGTGGGACTGCTGTGTTTAGTAATCTCGGTAGCACATTCTGTAAATGCGTCATGCTTTAGTGTGATAGAGTAGTTAGGTGTACGTTCGATTCCCAGCCCTGCCAAGTGTGTGTGTGTGTGTGTGTGTGTGTGTGTGTGTGTGTGTGCGCATGCTCCTGTCCGCCTGGGGACTCAGGTTATGCTTTTAGATGCTTCACACCACAGATATATCCTGCTGATGTCTTTGCCTTTGCGGATGTCGACACGCACCTAGAAGGATTCCTGTGGGACTGCTGTGTTTAGTAATCTCTTTAGTGCGTTCTGTAAATGCATCATTCTGTAGTGTGATAGGGTAGTTAGGTGTAAGTTCGATTCCCAGCCCTGCCAAGTGTGTGTGTGTGTGTGTGTGTGTGTGTGTGTGTGTGTGTGTGTGTGTGTGTGTGTGTGCATGCTCCCGTCTGCCTGGGGACTCAGGTTATGCTTTTAGACGCTTCACACCACAGATATATCCTGCTGACGTCTTTGCCTTTGCGGATGTCGACACGCACCTAGAAGGATGCCTGTGGGACTGCTGTGTTTAGTAATCTCGGTAGCGTGTTCTGTAAATGCGTCATGCTGTAGTGTGATAGGGTAGTTAGGTGTATGTTCGATTCCCAGCCCTGCCAAGTGTGTGTGTGTGTTTCCAGCTGCATGACAACAGTACTTTGCTTTTACAGTATTCACTCACCATAACATCTGTGCTGCTTCTTTGCCATTGATGCCGCTGTCTACAGGCTAGACGTATGCCTGTGTGATTTCCGTGATCTACTACTCACGGTTGCACATTCTGTCACTGCGTAATGCTGTTGTGTGGTACAGTGGTTACCTTCGTGTTCTGCTCACAACCCTGCCACGTGTGTGTGTGTGTGTGTGTCTGTGTGTGTATGTCTGTATATATATATATATATATATATATATATATATATATATATATATATATATATATATTTTTTTTTTCTGCCCATAACTCTGCTCTTGCATGGACAGCTGACTGTTTCATGTATCGCATATTTGCATAGCTTTCACATACCAATGGGGTATGTTGCAAATCTCAACATTGTCCGTGCAACGTTCATGTTACGGGCGGTGTTACACGCCCTTACAGGCATTTGCTGTATAGCTTGGCAGACATCTATCCTTGCTGTACTTTCACTCTACTCGTACACGTCGGATGCTTCATGTATCATGGCCTAGCTTTGCTGTGTGTATGTCTATTTGTGCTGTGTGCATGGCTGTGGGTATGTCCCACTATCATCATTTGTAAAGGTGACAGCCCTATAGGTACTTCTTGTAGACTGCTGTGTCATTTGACATGTCAGCACATACCTGCGGACAGTACTGAACGTCCTACTGCAGCGCTTTTCATACCTTCTGCGTTATCTTGCAGTCGATAATGCTGTTTCCTCACACATGTATCAGTTTCTGATCATACCACTCCACCTCCTAGAGCAAACATCTGGACAAAGCTTTAACTGATAGTGGGACACATAGGGGCAGTATTTACATATTGCTCTTACAAACGTAGATAGTTGACACAATAATAGGTTTTGCATTAGTATGACTTTTCTGACGGATTTGGTGTCTTAAACTCACATGTTTGTCATTATTTCATGACTTCAGTTCTCAGGAATTTGGCAGAATGGTACTGATTTTACGTGGAACACACCAAACATATGAGGCAGAACTCTGCACATTCTGCGTAATTCTGTACAGTTGTGGAGTATGTGTCTGATACAAGATATCAACTTTCTGACACCAATACGCACACTGCATGGCGGCATCACAGGCCACATGCCATTACATTTAGGTTGTATTCCTCACACAGGCCAACAGCTGCTTATCCACACTAATTAGTCTATCATGTACCATATGTGTACGCCGGTATTTGCGCTTTCCATCAGTGGCAGAGCTCACATACGAGTATGGGGGACTGGACATTGTAACGGTGACACTGCATGACACCCTGAGGGACACATTTCTTTTGAGTCTATTTACCTTCCACATTGACTTTCACAGGGCATACGTTGTCATTCACATTTGTCGGAGTACATGCGTATGACTTGTACATGTTTTGTCATTTGTCCTGACGTCTTTCTTCTCACCTGTCCACCTAGTATCACTAGTTCTGTACATGTATTTTGGACAGGTTACCTTCATACCCCTAACCTGTACACATTATGGGTAAACGTCCTGACGTTTGACCTTTGCTCTTGTTACATTTGTCATAGTAATGTGCCTTTCTGGTAAATTGCTGGCAAGGCATTACGAACTGTGTGGTTAGATAATAGTGACTGACATGTCTATGTCATGATTAGTAACACTCATAACATTCGTATTCCTGGCTACGCCAGTATTCTATCAATGTTCTGACTTTGTCTGGGGTATATCTAATATAGTCCCTATTTGTATTTCATGTACTATGCCTTAGTGCAGCTGTCTTATTCTGACAGTTTGCCAGGTATAGTTACCATCTTGGTCGTACGCATGTCCATCCACGATAATCGCCTACATGACACTGATATAGGGCCCTACATATTCCCACAATGGTTTACGCAATATCCAGTTGATGGTTTGCCCCATTATTGAGAATATAGGCGTGTGCTACACCCACATCACTCCCATAGGGCGGACCTAATAAATCTCTGCCAAACAACACCTAGGCCCATTTCTGCATACCCATGATTCCCATACCTGACACCCCTCCACAGTACCCATTACACATGTTTAATGTGACTGGTACTAAAGTGTGGAGACACTTATATGCACTCCCCACTCTCCGGATATCAGTTCGTACATCATACATTCTATCGACACATGTGTCATTACCCTTGCACCTGCTACTGTTGCATGTACAGCTATATCGTACTTGCTGAGGTCACTTATTTTGCATCAATGACGGTTGACACTACGTATGGATCAATTTTTGGGGTCCTGCAATGGACACCTATATGCATGTTTAAAGTGTAGAACTTGCTGGACTGTCACTTTCTGGCCAATGGTTTGGAAAGCAGCGGTTTATTCACCTTCCGTGCATGTCTGTTTGTCTACCCATATTAGCTATGCTGTGGCCTATTTATGTACATATGTCATATCTACGGGACATATGTTTGTTGTGTATACATATATACATGTACAGTCCTCATTTCATAATTTGCTTTGGTTTACGTCTGTGGATTATGTGTATACACATATATCTATATCCATACCATACCTTTCCACTGTACAGATTGTCGCAGAATGTACAGCTGGTTGCCTCTTTATCTTCGGTGTGTTTTCATAACCTTGTGTCTATCTGGCAATGTAGTGGCATTTCATTAAAGACTTATGTTGGGAAATACTGGCAAGCAGTTCAGGTTACGACTGCATACCCTTCAGAGAATCCATGCTACTGACACACCCGTTATTCTATCCACTTTCTATGTTTGTTCTGGCACATATCTGGGGTTTGTCCCTATTTGTACCGGTAGTTTGCATGCCTTTGTCCGGTTTCATACTTTACGGGGTTAACAGGTTTGAGCCATGTATATCTAATGTGGGGGAAACAGCATTCATTTACTATGCTGTGAGCGGATCACACATGCACAGGCGCACTTGCATTTACATGTTGTGGGTTACATCTGTTTAATAAATGTGTGCTTGCGCGGCCTTTCATACGTCTGACCATAACACTTACTTATCTGTAGTCCGGTTTACGGACTGGTGTGAAACACACGGTTCACCTTTACGTATTTAAGTGTGTGTACAGCATGAACGCATTCTTTACACTTTACAGGGATATCTGCAGTGGTTGTAGGTCAACCGGGACTGCATTCACGTTGGACGGATGCCGGAAACAGTATTCTGTTGTTGTTCTGCCTCATTGATATGCATACCCATAGTACTTAGCTACATCAACATACGCCTCACCGCTTCACTTACAACACAGGCATCCATTCCCCTGCTGTGGGAAACGTGGTACTACATATAACACATTCCGTATTGCCTACTGCTGTGGACCCCAGCTGCATTGTTAATCACTCTGAGGATATGCAGAACACCAGGGCATATAGTCGTATCACATACACATTTCTGATTGTCAGGGTGTTCATGTAGTGATCTGGGTATGGGCTTGTCCGCCTGGTGAACGGAACTTCCCTGGCCGAGTTCAAATGTCAGATGAAGCATGTGGACAGGGAGCATCTCCCTATTATGAACATTTTACCTGTATTTATAGACACATGTGTTTGGGCACCTATCAGGAGCTTATTCTGTTTGCTGTACATATTATGGGTGGGGTTGTTACGGTCCATACTCCACGGTGAGGGGGGGGGTTCCCATGCACATTTGACTATTACCTGTATTCATTCATACGGGGATTATTTGCTTGGACATGTTGTGACTACAGGTATGCAGTTGTACATTACACAAATGTCATGGCTTGTTACTGTACATATGTACGGACCATGCCTCTCGACCTCTTTGAGCAACAAATCTGCGCAAACCCTACATGATGAGGAGAGTAAGAGGGACACATTTTAACTAGTTTCCTTACAAGCTTATAACGTTGATAAAATACTATAGGTTTTGCATTGTCATGCCCCTTCTGCGGGATGTGGAGTGCTATACTTAATGCTCATTATTTTGTGATGTCAATCCACACCTATTTACCGGACAGACGCAGGTTATCAGAGGCACACAACACTATGAGCCAACACTCTGGTCATTCTGCGAATATCTGGACAGTTGAGTGATATGGTACGAACCTCTGTAATACGCTGTTGTGTTCTGGCACAGCAGTAGCTTGGCATTAGGGACAGATGTCGGGACGTGCTGGCAGACAGTTGAGTTTCAGACTTCATACTCCGGACATTAATGCCATTGTGCAAACTGTCATTCTATGATATATCTATGTTTATCCAACCACATGGATATATTCCTGCTTGCACCTGTTATACATTCTACGGATCTCACTCCTCTGAGCTCTCCATACTCCTGCTCCTCTCTACCCTCCAGCTTAACCAGACTTAGCTGACACTCACTTGACTCCCAGTATGTTATTGTTGTACATTTCTGTATTACCACTACAAGCTCTGGATTTGCACTGTCTTATTATGCACATGTTATGCATGTGTATTTCCTGACTGTATGCCTTTTACTCTTGTATTTTACCTTTAACATTATGTAGCCTTTATTTCCTTGTATTGCTTGTGGAGCTTTTCTACCCCGGCCTCCGCTGTTACTGGGCACTTCTTCGCCCAGTGGACTTCCCGGGTACTCAGACTGCACATACATGAATAACTTCTAACAGCTATCTTTGCATATTGTACCTGCTGTTGTACCTTTGTCTCACTTGTAGTCACGGCTCTGTCCAGATATCTAGCTCACACAGGTTGTCAGGTATGATCGGTCACGCCGGCACACACTAGGTATCCCTCACACTTCATCAGGGTTCTCCTGTTAATGTCGGGTGTCTTCCTCACCCTTCTGCCATTTGCCACTATGTGAGTGTGCAATATATTCTCCCGCATATTTGTGTGGGGACACGTGCATCACGGGAAGATGTTTTATCCTGGGTACTGGATTATGCACGACCACTCAGGTCTGGACAGTGTCTTGGACCTGTACTTCACGTTCTGACTTGTGTCCAGATATGTACAGGATTGGACATCTTGTCGTCATACCCATTGTACTATTTACACAGGTTACTTATCCCATAAGGGATATTCCAGAAATTGGACCATTCCACACAGAAACGATATCGAAATTTATTTTGGCTTTATGAAAATGTGCAGGGGGTTTAACATGCAGGGAATACATGGTTTGCTATCCTGACACTGCCTAGGGTGACAATACCTACTACATATGTGTAGGGGTCGGTATGTGTAGCTGTGTCTGCAACAGACCAGTGGGCCATGTACGGGTGGATTTGGTGGACGTTCTGTTATGGGGCTGGGTTGTGTGATGTGGAGGGTATGCTGGGTAGCCCATTATGCAGCCAGGTGTGTTGCATTTGTTATGGCCAGTTCCATCAGGACCAACCTGTGGGTATGTGACGGTGACATATCTATACATTTTGATCGCACATTTACATGATACATATGTTTGTGGGTTTGTGTTCTACACTATGGCCTGTCTGCTTGTCTTGCAGCTGTTTCTCCATGTGTTTGTGTTTATGTCCACTTCACCCGCTGCCCCCTCCTATACCTCTGGTTCACCTTTTCTGCATACGACACAGTATCGCCTTTGCAGGTTTTACCATTACCCATCCACCCCTCACATGCAAATTACTCACATCCGATAGCTTACTAGTTTTGTTGTTGGGCCATGACACGGCCAGAGTAGCACACTGACTGCCGTACAGGTGTCGGGTACCTTTATGGTTGTGTGGACTACCCTGCCATGTTTGCTTCCCACGTGCTATACCTCACACACATAGGTACACGCCCATACTTCACTTTCGTTACTTAGTTGGTATACCCGGGTACTACCCATTCGGCTGTGTCACATACTAGTTTGGCTTCTACCGATGACTCTTGGGATTTGCAGACCTGTTGTACTCATTGGGGGGATGGCACCTTTTCCGATGTCCATACTATTCCTTCCACATATCCGACTGTTGTGGACAATGCCTCCCCACAGTCTACGTTACTGTTTCCACCTTTTCAGTTGGCCACGATGTAACATTTGCGGTGGACACAACACATTTTCCATGCTGACACATACCCACGGTCAGTTCAGCAGATAGAACTTACAACTCTTGCCTATATCTAAGCTTTAGTCTTGTAGCATTTCAGTGGCTTATTCTTTTTCTTATGACATTTATGTCATATACATGTGGAGAACAACTGTTTAATGCCACTATTACATGACGTCTGAGGGATAATTATGTCCTATGATCTCTGCACATTTGCCATGTTTACATGCTTGTGTCAGGACTCATCTGGCCGCAGTGGTACTGTCGCTCGCAAAGTGGGACAGGTGGTATTCTTAGTCGATGGTACGGGTCATACTGTTCCTTTCGACTTACATGTGTCCTTATTGTTGTAGCTGGTTCTATGCTCCTGATTCGTTTACATGTGTATTCTATTCCCTATCACATTTGTTATATGGGATACAGACATACCTTTTGTATGTGACTATTACATCCCTTGTGGGATATGATTCGGACATACAGTCACTACATATATCTACATTTCTCCTGGTGTATTTTGTTATGGACACATCTGCACATCTCTGTGCCCTCCCTCACATTATGGGTCAGCTGGTGACCCTCTCCACTGGGCTGGACGTACCTCCTGGTGGCGCCCTAGCATATGATATGTTTCACTTCCATATGGTATAACTATAAACGCTACGTTGGACCACGGGCACGCGTTTTTTCTGTCATTTGTTCAAGGGTCGGGACCTGTTATTCCCTATCGTGCATTTGTGTTTGCTTCTTCATTTTCTGTTCGCAGGGACTATCTTGCATGCTTTGTATACGTTTCAGTCTCCACAGACACTGATAGGTGCGAGTATTACTGCAGGCGGACTATACTATTCAGCAGTTTAGGTTGCTCATCGACAACCGACATTGACACGCCTCCTTCCGCAACTTCGGTACGCCCCATGCACTTGCGCACATTTCCTATGCACGTGGCTGTGGCGGCTGCATGCCTTCATTAATATGCATATGGCGCTACTACTCCATATATATGCCGCACGGCCGGTGCAAGCCTTACATCAGCCTTGCGCCGAGCTTCATGAATCCGGGGGTACAAGTCTGTTTGAGAATTGATCACCACTACATGGTGTGAAGTTAGTTCTTGCCCTTCTGGTCCTACTACAAATAGGCTCAAACACGTGGGTAGCAAAACTTTTTTTTTTTTTTCATCTTAACTGTAGTCAAATAATTTAGTTACCTATGTTAGTGGTCAAACTACTATATAACCATAACTGTGAGCAGTATTTAAACCTCTTAACAACACCAGAAATATTTTAAAACCAGAAAGTACTCAATATTTGTGAAACATCCTGTAATAGTTCGAACATGTTTTAGAGCACACACTTCATTAAGGAGCAAGCAATGTGTGTCAGGTATGATTAGCATTACTTGGAACAAAGTAAAGTTCCTAGTTAATATCTTCATATACCAGTACTCTAACTACTTTCCCAGATGGTATACAAACAACACACCAAATATAAAATTTAATACTACAAAAGAAAGGGAGATAGGTGGGCAGGCACTGTGGGAGGTGTAAAAAGGTTGGAAGCCATCCTGTTTAAATGTATGCTACCCAAAAACAACTTTCTTCATCTCAACAACTAATTAATTACAAATTTAAATACAACCTAAGGCCACAAATTAAACTTTATACAAAGGATATATAGCTAGGCATGTATATAGTAGACACATGGAATGTTAATGGGTTAGGTGATAGTAAAAAGTTAAATTTAATCCTACACTTAATCTATCAAGCTAAATCCAATATCATATTCTTACAAGAAACACACCTAAATAAAGAACACTGGTCAAAAATAAGCTCAAGAAAATGGATCAGGCAAAACATTTCATCAGGGGACAGCTCTGCTACAAAAGGAACAGCAATTATTATCAAAGAATCCTTCAAGAGAATATAACCAACAGCAATTATGATATGAAAGGAAGATGGTGTTTTTTCACTAGCACACATCCACAAACAAAAAAAATAATACCCTCTTTTTGAATATATATGGCCCATGTTCAAATCAGTATTTCTTTCTATACTAAATGTATAACCTGCTTTTAAACTTTCCCAATCACTCTATCATTATAGGGGTATTGGAATTGCCTAATTGACCCACTTACTGATAGCTCTAATAAAAACAGAAAGCAACCAGCCCAAGTCACATCACCTCTAAATGATCTTATACAAAATCACAACCTTGTTGACCCTTACCAAAATTTGGACCACGACAGATCAATAAACAAATATACTTTTTACTCCCCCTCCACATAAAGTATGGTCAAGAATAGACTAGTTCCTGATGTCCTCAAACCTTTCTAAGTTACAAGCTGGGCAAAAGCCTGGCTTGAATGAAATTATTTCTATCAAAACTATTTTAAACAGAAAAGCTCTATCTGGTAAATAAATCAAAAGGTTTTAAAATTATTTTGTAATATAAAATTCTTACATAATTTATGTATGTTATGAAAATATTTATTTAAAATGTTGTTGCAAAAAATGTTTTACACATGTTTTTAATACTGGTCAGAAACCCATTTAATATTAATGAACTTGTAATATTAATCATTGGTGATGTCACAGTTGTTGTTTATAAAGGGAAGAACATGGGAACACTCATTGATTCTGATGAAATCCCTATGTGATGGATGAAAGCGCTCAATCCAGTTGTTTGGTGTAGTATTTTAATTTTTTAACGTGTCAACAATAAAATTTCAAGTGATTTTTGTCTCAGCAGTGATACATTTTTTCGGTTATAGTGGACTTAGCACTGTTGGGTTCGTTTTTTTGTTAATTTGTCAAAACTATGTAATTAATAATAGAATAATCTCAGATCACTCCAGAATCACAATTACACTAAATGAAAATTTCCAATCTTTTAAACAGTGAGGTCCCTATAACTGGTACCTAAACAACAACATTTTAAACCATAAAGAGTTAATTGAGGAGTTAGGTAAAACTATAAAACAATTAGACCTAGGTACATCACAAAGCCAAATTCCACTAGACATTCAATGGGCAGCCACCAAAACTGTATTAAGGGTAATTTTAATACAGAAAGCTTCATTTTATAAAAAACAAGAGCAAGAACAGATTAGCCTGCTCAAATCATAATGCACAAGCATTGAATTACAATTACAAACTCATCACTCACAAGAACTAGAAAGGAAATTACAACATAGTCAAAAAGAACTTTACTCTATACAACTACATAAACACACAATAAATGAGCTGAAATTCATATATAATTACTCTGAATGGGCACAGACCCCTTCTAAGGTTCTAGCAAATATGATAAACATCAAAAAAACTCTTCATAACATCCCAGCAATACACTACAAAGACAGAAATCTACACAATAACAAAGATATAATTAACTCATTCTGGGACATATGTAACAAAATTTATAACCCCAAAAAGCATAAACATTTGTTTAAGCTACAAGAGAAGTTCTTAAATAACTTAAAACTCCCCAAACGTGAAGAAGAACAATATAACTTACTGAACAGTCCCTTATCAATCAGTGAAATAAAAACTGTGATTAAAAAACTAAAGGTCAATAAATTCCCAGGCCCTGACAGATTTACAGCTATGTTTTACAAAACATTTAGCCACATACCAGCTCCAATATTGTTAAGACTTTATAACTTTATTATAGAATATGGCTTTACAGACAAATATTTAAATAACACAAAGACAATTTTAATACCAAAACCTAATGCAGACAAACTAAACCCTATGATTTACAGGCCCATTGCCCTTATAAATCTTGACATAAAGATTTTGACTTCACTCTTACCTAGCAGATTACAAAAAACCTTGGATAAAATTATTTCCCCAGAACAATTGGGCTTTATGAAAAAAGACAAGTGATAATACCTGCACGTTAGACACCTTAATTTCTCTCTTAGCTGAAGACAAATATCCATGATATGCTCTTACAATAGACGTCTCAAAAGCATTTGATAATGTTGACCAATATTTCCTTTTCTTTACAATGTCACACTTTAACTTACCACATCATTTATTACTGCCATCAAGATGATTTACAACAATGCTACAGCCACATTAAGCATTAACAAGAGGTACTCTCAACCTATCAGAATCACAAACGGTACTCACCAAGGCTGCCCACTGTCTCCATTTCTTTTCAATATATATTTAGAACCGCTTTTGCTCAACATCTCCCAAAACACCTATCACCATTTCCCAAAGATTTATAATACAACAGTAAAATACTCAGCTTTTGCTGACAACCTAAATTTATACTTCAAACTCCCAAATACAGACTTATCAAAAATACTTTTCTGAATTAAACAATTTTCTACAATAGCAAATTACAACATGAACCCCAAAAATTCTCCATATTCCCTCTGAACCCCATAAATCATAATCCATCATACTTCCCTTTAGTTGATATACCTTTAACATACAAACTAAAATACCTAGGCATAAACTTTTCTTACACCTACAAAGAAATGCATAGTTCAAATCTCTTAAAAACTTGGGATAAAATTAGGCAAGACATCTTAAGATGGGAAAACTTAAATCTATCACTTTTGTCTAAATCTGCTATTATTAAAATGAATATTCTTCACAAAATACTATTTCAGCTAAACTCTATTAATCTCAAAATACCAAAAAACCTATTTACAACAATGGAAAAGACCCTCACCAATTCCTATGGCACCCTAAAACAACAAGAATAAGCTACCAAAACCTTACAATACCAAAAATAAAAGGTGGATTGGGGCTACCAGATCTTAGTCTGCACTACCTTATCATAAAAGCAAACAGGTTGATCCAAATTTCAGAATATGTTAGCTCAAAATACCTGGTACCCAATATGTGTTAAATATGGGCAAATTTAGTAAGTTCCCTAAGTATAAATCCCAAAGCTGTTCTTTTCCTCCAACCCAAACAAAACATTTTTTGCAAACCAATGAAATTACTGCATTACAATCTCTGATTCTATCCATCAATCTGCAGAATTCACTAATACTGTTACAACCTTTACGTAAGAACCCGAATATTAAGTTAAATAACAAAATGATTGCTCTCAAATCATTCCCATTAATTAAAGAATTAACAGTATGGCATATCTTACAGCACAAGGAAGAAACACTTGATAAACTAAGACAAAAATGCAAGACGCCAGCTAGCTATAATTACATTCTTCAACAACTGATATCAATAGTAAACCTAAAATTTTCAAATCACAAAATAGAAATACTAAGCATAGAAAAATACCCAAAACATAATCAAAGCACTAACAGCTAAAGAAAAAATTACTTCAAAATCCTATAAACCAATCTTCTTCTTCTTCTTTATCCCGGTTAGGGGTCGCCACAGCGGATCACCTGTCCACACATTGAATGGCAGTGGAGTTTTACGGTGTCGAGTTGCCAGCCCGGCGCCCAACCTTCCACAGAAGGCACACTCACACACACACCTAAGGCCAATTTAGAGTGTCCAATCCACCTGCAGCATGTCTTTGGGATGTGGGAGGAAACCGGAGCACCCGGAGGAAACCCACGCGACCACAGGGAGGACATGCAGACTCCACACAGAAAGCACCCCAGCCGAGGATCGAACCGGAGAACCTCTTGCTGTGAGGCGGCAATGCTAACCACTGCACCACCGTGGCCGCCCCAAAATCCTATAAACCAATAAATGAGTTAAAACACAAATATGCGCTACTTTACTCAAGATACTGCGAAATATTAAATAACAATATCACAATATTGCAAAAACAAGAAGCCATAAACAATACCTTAAAACTTACACCTTTCAAAAACATCATATACACACAGATGATGATTAACAACAATGCATACTATACCCCAGCTGTTTTCAAAAAAATTGGTTACAAAAAAAGCTCACTGTGCCCTTTCTGCTCTAGGGAAGATGTAGATATTCTTCACATGTTCTGGAGCTGTAAGAAAATCTCCAAGCTCTGGTGTTCCTTAAGAGTGCAACTAGAGAAAGTTGGATACGCAAAAACACCCTCTCTTGGGAAACAATGATTCTGCATATAATCCCTAGTTCAATTAATGGAATGCACAAGCATATTTTAGTTACAGTATGCACACTACTTAAATTCTATATTTCTAAAAATTGGGTTAATAATAAAAGCATCTCATGGAACAACTTTAAGGACATGGCAGTCAAATATATCACCTCCCACAAACCAGCTACTAAAAGTATAAAAAAGAATTCCAATCATACTGGAAGTCTCTCCTAGAGACAATTTTGACAAGTATACAGAACACATACAATTAAATGACAAACAGGTGGCAGATATAAAAATAAAAACCTATATGTTACTAAACACAAATAGGTGCATCACCAACATATAAAACACACTTCTAGGATAACAACAAATGGATGGCTTCCAACACTGTAAATATTGTAAATATATATTTAGTTTTGTAAGATTTTAAGGTTTTTTTTTCCTTTTTGTTTTCTTTTTCTTCCATTCTGGGTAGTAAAGGTACCCTACATCTACAAATCCAGCACTCAACTTTCTAACAAAACTTTGCTCTAATGTAACCTTAGATATTCTGTAATCACATCAATTATTAGTCTCAGTTTCTTCAAAAGTTTAAATGTTTTTTTTCTCTGTAAAAGATCGGTTACCTTTATTCATCTATGTTTTACATACTGAATTGTCTGTGTTACTTTGTACTTTTACTTTTACTTTGTATTTTTAGAAAACGATACAATAAAAGGAAATTAAAAAAAAAAGATTATGTTTCCTGTGGACATGTTCTTAAAATATGTGCATATGTCTGATCAACAAATTTTAGCAGAATGGTAAGGTATCTATGCAGAAAAAAAAATTCTGTGGGTTAAATACAAGCACTAGGGTGGAATCATACTTCTCAACCTCTTAGAACAAATGGTCTAGACAAAGCCTAAAATGATGGGGGGACAAATAGGGACATATTTTAAATGTTGCTCTTACAAACTTAGAAAGTTGATAGAATAATAGGTTTTACATTAGCATGAATATTCCGAAGGATGTGTAGTCTTATACTCAAATACTTTTCATTATTTCATTACTCCAGTCCTTAGCTATTTGCCAGAAAGGGACAGATATTGGGGGAACACACCAAAACTATGAGGCATAAATCTGGACATTCTATGAAAACCTGTACAGTTGAGAGGTATGGGTTGAATGAAGCTTGTGGCAAAAAGAATGGAAAAGGTTTTGTGGTCATAGTCACTGCAGGTATGAATTACCAGGAGCAATGTGAGACAGGAATCGTAATTAGGTCCAACAGAATACTAAGTTGTATTCTGAAGAAGAATTGAGTCATGACTGGAAACTAAGGCTTCCAATTTATCAGGTAATCATGTGGCCACATCTGTAACTGTTCACTTCTGTAAATCTTGTTTGGAGAGACAGAGACATAAAACAGCCAGGAATAGTTGATGAGAAGAGAAAATGGATAGTAAGGGGAATGCACTGTTACTCGTATCAAGCAAGAATCAACATACTGGGACAGTGTTCTTTTGAGCTAAGAGAAGACAATGGCACATATTATAGGTCTACACTGTAGATGAGGAAAATGCAAAAGAATGGAACTAGGAAGAACATATAAGGCAGGAATGGATGACCTTGACTTCCAAATAAAGGGAACCCCGATTAACCTTGAAATTTTAAAGGACTAGTCCACAGAGAGAATAGTGGACACACAAAATGAGTTATTAGATAGGGAGAATGGAGCAGAGGCAATGTGTGCATATAATACAGCATGAGATAAGAGACTCTAAGAAAGGAGTAAAGAGAAAATTACATGTGCTTGGAGCTAATTAAAACATCAGAAAAGATTTGACAGTAAGAAGCACAGAAACATTATTTGGTCATTGTCAGGAGGAACAACTCATGCTAAGTTGTTCCATATCTTATTCATGATTTTATGCCAAATATTAATATGACTGGTTGGTCACCTTCTGAATAAAACATGTTTTGAAATGTGATTATCATAAAAATGAAAACAACATTCCTTCTTGTAAACTTGTATGTGAGTATTGATATTGGAGAGAAAGACTTGGAAGGATGCAGTTTTATGTAGTATGAAACTGCCCTTAAAATTTGATGGCTGTGTTTCTTGGTCAAATGTATATGTTGATATGATGACATGTTATGCACAATGATGCAGTCTGTTTGTAACCTGTATTTAAGTATACCGCTTTTATGACATACAGCAATAGTATAGTTTTTTTCCATGAACTGCTGATATGGCACATAGTATCACCTTGATGTAAAAAACTCTCCTTTACATCAAGGAGTGCCTTTGTTTAAGGATTGACTTGGAATCTACTGGATATTCATTGGCTTCATTTCTCCCTGGCGCTGGTTTTGGTATTACTTTGTTGTTGTTCTACCAGCTTATTCTCCTCTTTTTTGTGGTTTTGTACATAGTATCACCTAGTTTTCTGAATTGACATGTATGCAATCATCTATTTTGAATGTGGTACATTTGCAGAATTTCAATAAGATGCTGCAGCACAGACTAGAATAATTACAGGTCAAGTATAAAAGCATACAGTATAACCTTTGGTTGCTCAGTATAAACGTCCACCACTGCACTGATCTAAGTACCAGCCCACTGCACACATCTGCATGTGTACTACCATGCAACTCATGGAGCACTACATGAGTGGTACAACATAAATCAGAGTACAGACACACACAAGAGGTAACTTATGAGGAAAATATAGAGACCTAAAGAGTATATATCTGCAGATACTTTTCTGCTGGGATAGAGGACTACATTTTTTACTGAAGCACACAGGAGCTGCTAATGAGATTTGCAGACTGATAAGAAGCAAGATATGGGAAGATAAATCGAATAGCTCAGGTAGCAGCAGTGCCCACGATCACCAGGAACAAAGTAGTACACTGCACATGCAAGGTAAGAGCAGAAGATAGCTAGACATATGTTCACTTAAAAGGTGGAACCAGATTGATGGGGAAATGAAATTAGTGCAAAGGGTGGTGCGGTTACTGAAAGAACACTGACTAAATGGGAAAGAGAATGTAATAGCAGAGAGATGTACTGACACGAGAGCAGATGGAGAATTTTAGTCCACAGTGAGTGCTTTCTTCTCATGAGATGGTTCACTGGTTTCCTAGGTCAGAAGTTGGTTGTAATGCTGATTTTAATCATTTGCATTCGTAACTGTGAAAGATGGCACAGCACTGTGGGGACTAGTGACTATGAAGGCTGGCACAGCACTCTGGAGACTAGCAACTGTGAAAGCTGCACAGCATTGTGGGGACTAGTGACTGTGAAAGCTGTCATAGCACTGTGGGGACTAGTGAATATGAAGGCTGGTACAGCACTCTGGTGACTAGCAACTGTGAAAGATGGCACAGCATTGTGGGGACCAGTGATTGTGAAAGCTGGCACAGTACTCTGTGGTTTAGTAACAGTGAAAGCTGGCACTGCACTGTAGGGACTAGTGACTATGAAAGGTGGCACAGCACTGTGGGGGCTAGCAAATGTGAAAACTGGAACAGCATTGTGGGGACTAGTGACTAACAACTTTCACAACACTGTGAGGGCTAGCAACTGTGAAAGCTGGCACAGCATTGTGGGGACCACTGACTGTGAAAGCTGGCACAGTACTTTGTGGATTAGTAACAGTGAAAGTTGGCACTGCACTGTAAGGGCTAGTGACTATGAAAGGTGGCACAGCAATGTGGGGGCTAGCAACTGTGAAAGCTGGCACAGCATTGTGGGGACTAGTGACTGTGAAAGCTGGAACAGTACTCTGTGGATTAGTTGCTGTGAAAGCTGACACAGCACTCTGGGGATCAGCAACTGTGAAAGCTGGCACAGCATTGTGGGGACTAGTGACTGTGAAACCTGGCACAGTACTATGTGGATTAGTGACAGTGAAAGCTGGCACTGCACTGTAGGGACTAGTGACTTTGAAAGCTGGCAAAGCACTCTGGGGGACTGGTGACTGTGAAAGCTGACCTAGCACTGTGGGGACTAACAACTGTGAAACTTGGAACAGCACTGTGGGGACTAGCGACTTATGACTGTCACAGCACTGTGAAGGCTAGCAACTGTGAAAACTGGCACAGCACTATGGGGACTAGTGATTGTGAAAGCTGACATAGCTCTGTGGGGATCTGTGAAAGCTGGAACAATACCATGGGGATTAGTGACTGTGATAGCTGGCACAGTGCTGTGGAGACTAACAACTGTGAAAGCTGGAACAACATTGTGGGGACTAGTGACTGTGAACTCTGGCACTGCAGGGACTAGTGACTGTGAAAGCTGGAATAGCATTGTGGGGATTAGCAACTGTGAAACTTGATACAACACAGTGCTGTGGGGAATAGAGACTGTGAAGTCTGCACTGCACTGCAGGAACTAACAACTGTGAAAGCTGTTACAGCACTGTCAGGAATGGCAACTGTAAAATATGACACAGCACTATGGGGACTAGTGACTGTGAAAGATGACATAGCACTGTGGGGACTAGCAACTGTGAAATCTGGAACAACACTGTGGGGACTAGTGAAAGCTGGAACAGCATTGTGGGGACTTATGACTGTGAAATCTGGTGCTGCGTTGTAGGGACTAGCAAATGTAAATGCTGGAACAGCACTGTGGGGGCTTGTAACTGTGAAAGCTGGCACAGCACTATGTGGATTGGTGACTATGAAAGCTGGAACAGCACCATGGGGTTTGTAACTGTGAAAGCTGGTACAGCAGTGAGGGAGTAGCAACTGTGAGAGCTAACACAGCTGTGGGGACTAGTGACTGTGAAAGTTGGAACAGCACTGTGGGGGCTAGTGACTATGAAAGCTGACATAGCACTCTGTGGAGACTATTAACTGTGAAAGCTGGCACAGTGCTGTGGGGACTAATGACTGTGAAAGCTGGAACAGCACTGTGAAGGCTAGTTACTGTGGAAGTTGACAACAGCACCGCAAGGACTGCAGTCATACAGAGAAAATCTGGTGTTCCACTGTCTACTTTGCCATGTGATTGTGATAGTAAAGTCTGTGCTATGTGTGCCTTCCTCCTACCATGATCTCTTCCTGGGTAGGGCAGCAATGACAGTGAGACATGCTGGTCACCTGCTTATCTGTGGAATGGATTTTTATGCCTACAGCAACAACAAAGAGTAAACTGTCACATTGTGATATCTATGTAGCAAAAGTCTATGAGATGAACCTACCAAACAATGTGGTATATAGTTCAGTGTTCACACTAAATTCTGTCATGTCTATCTGGTATACACTTTTGGTCTAACATATATGGCTGCAAAGTAGTCAGAATGGCAAGAAAAATATGCAAAGTATTGTTCAGGAGTTGTCTGTGTTATAAATCATATCTTGAATGAAGCACATCCAAAATCTCATAGAACTTGAAACAAATGGTTTAATTAGCATTCTGATGTGTTCAATAATTCAGCATGTCTACCTGCTTCGAAATCTGCAATCAGCAGTTTTAAGGTGTTATTTTCATTTTCATGAGTAC